>NW_012114688.1:1615018-1615680 GCF_000951035.1 Colobus angolensis palliatus
TGGCTAACACAGTGAAACCCCATCTCTACTAAAAATACAAAAAATTAGCTGGGTGTGGTGGCGGGCACCTGTAATCCCAGCTACTCAGGAAACTGAGGCAGGAGAATGGTGTGAACCTGGGAGGCAGAGCTTGCAGTGAGCAGAGATCATGCCACTGCACTCCAGACTGGGTGACACAGCAAGACTACGTCTCAAAAAAAATAAAAAAAGAAATCAGTAAGGAGGAAGTCAAACTGTCATTGTTTGCTGATATGATTGTATACCTAGAAAACCCTAAAGACTCATCCAAAAATCTCCTAGATTTGATAAATGAATTCAGTAAAGTTTCAAGATACACAATCAATGTACACAAATCAGTAGCACTGCTATACACCAACAACAACCAAGCTGAGAATCAGATCAAGAATGCAATCCCTTCTGTAACAATTTCAAATAAATAAAATAAAAATCATAGGAATATACCTAACGAAGGAGGTAAAAGATCTCTACAAGGAAAACTACAAAAGAGTGCTGAAATAAATCACAGATAACACAAATGGAAACACATCCCATACTCATGAATGGGTAGAATTGAAACTAGTAGGCCTTACAAAACCTAAAAAGTTAGCACCAGGTGGCCCTAGATAGGGTCTCACCCTGCCTAGATAGGGTCCCACCCTGCC
>NW_012114688.1:1617515-1651699 GCF_000951035.1 Colobus angolensis palliatus
ATACTTCCTTATTCCTGCAAGAATGGTCATAATTTAAAAATTAAAAAAAAAAAAAAATAGACCTTGGCATGGATGTGGTAAAAAGGCAACACTTTTACACTGTTGGTGGGAATGTAAACTAGTATAACCACTATGGAAAACAGTATGAAAATACCTTCAAGAATTAAAAGTAAAGCTACTATTTCATCCAGCAATCCCACTACTGGATATATACCTAGAGAAAAAGAAGTCATTATATGAAACAGACACTTGCAAACGCATGTTTATAGCAGCACAATTTGCAACTGCAAAAATATGGAACCAGCTTAAATGCCTGTCAACCAACAAGTGGATAAAGAACATGCGATGTATTTATATACCATGGAATGCTACTCAGTTATAACAAAGAATGAAATAATGGCATTTGCAGCAACCTGGATGGAGTTAGAGACTATTATTCTAAGTGAAGTAACTCAGGAATAGAAAACCAAATATCACATGTTCTCACAAGTCGGAGCTAAGCTATGAAGATGCAAAGACATAAGAATGATACAATGGACTTTGGGGACTCTGGGGAAAGGTGGGAGCGGGGATGAGGGACAAAAGACTACACACTGGGTACAGTGTACACAGCTCAGGTGATCAGTGCACCAAAATCTCAGAAATCACCACTAAAGAACTTATTCATGTAACCAAAACCACCTGTTACCCCAAAATTATGGACATAAAATTTTAAAAATAAATAAAATATATTCTAGGAAAATAAAGATGAAATCCTAAAAGAAATAAGAAGGCCGGGCGCGGTGGTTCACGCCTGTAATCCCAGCACTTTGGAAGGCAGAGGCGGGCAGATCACCAGGTCAGCAGATCGAGACCATCCTGGCTAACATGGTGAAACCCCATCTCTACTAAAAATACCAAAAAAATTTAGCCGGGCTTGGTGGCGGATGCCTGTGGTCCCAGGAGAATGGTGTGAACCTGGGAGGCGGAGCTTGTAGTGAGCCGAGATTATGCCACTGCACTCCAGCCTGGGCAACAGAGGAGGACTCCGTCTCAAAAAAAAAAAAGAAATAAGAAGACATCAGATACTAGAATCTGAGGAACTGAGCCAAGGAATGGAATGACAATGTAAAAGGAGACTTACAGTAACAGGTCAAATTTAGAACAAAAAGTCACTGGGTTTCAGGAACAATTCCTTCAAGAAGAGTGGAATGGAAGAGAGCATGAGTAAAAAACTTGATCATTTTCACAAATAAGAAAGTTACATGCTTCTTTTTTGGAGGCTGCAGATCTCAGTGACAATAAGCATGAATCAAACTGCTGGGTTCTTCCTGGTTCCTATACATTGATCTCAGGCAATTTGCTTATCTTCCTTGTGCCTCTTTTTTCTCAGGGATAATAGTATTTACGTCATTGGGTTGTTGAGGATGTAACTTTTCTTTGAACAGTGCTTGAGGCACACATGCAATTACATGCTTGCTATTATTATCATCATTTCCCACAAGAAAAAAGAAAGGCCATCACAAATTCCAAGAAAAAACATAAAAGTGTACTAGACAGTTAAGGTCTAAATATGAGGGAAACTAAAACATGGCATTTTTTTAGTAATAGTGAAAAAAGAGTCCATTGTTGTTAAATTGTACCCACTGAGAAGAAAGGTAATCCACGCACATTACTTTGTTCCGTAATGATTATTACAGAGACATTACTATAACATAAATGAAATGATTATATTATAATAATAATATAAATGCTGTTAATAGTATTTTGAGTTTTAGAATTAACCTACAAACAAAACATAAAGGCTTAATCAGAGCTCAAAGCTGAATATAATATTTGACCTAAAAAATGTAAAAGTAAATATATACTTGACCTAGGGAAGAAGTGTGGAAGAGAGTTGGAAGACAGGATAAAACTGTTAAGATCTTCATCGTATATAAAGGGGAATCAGGAGTTAGTGATTAAAAATGATGGGGGAAAAAGTTAGACATATTATTTCAAGTTGCAAAAATTAACAACAGAAGAAACAAAAAAAGTAACTATAAAAGATCCAGAAGAGGAAAGTGGAGAGAGGCAGGATGTAGAGTGGTATAAACAATCTTTGTTATTGATTTTCAGTAGATAATATTTAAAGTTGATAAATTAAAATCAGCAGTAGAAACTCATTATTTAGAAATATGGAGTTAATCTTATAAGGTATTGAAACCCAAAAACGTTAAACGTGGTTGCCTCTGAAAAGAGGAAATTAGAAAAGGAAGCAAAGAATGAAAGGGCTGTGTGTTCTTATTAGTGTTTCTCTACTATTTGTTTCTAAAATATCACATGGATATTTTTATTTTTAAAAAACTAAAATTTTACAATTTTTACGTAAGATGCTAGTAAATGTATTATGATGAGTAACCTGACTGTGATGTTATGTTGTAATATATATCTTGGGAGACTTTTATTAACCATGAACCTAAATAAAACATGAAATTAAATAAACCATGTAGATGAAGATAAAACTGATAATCCTTTTAATATTTTTAAAATATAAAATGTAGGAATATGCAACAAAATTTGTTATTAATTATGGCCCTAAGTCTGTATTTCTCCATATTTCTTTATATATTATATATATATGTATATATAACATACAAAAATTAATACCTAAGAGATTCTCTAAAGTGACTTTCCCTTGCTAATTCTCTGGTTTAATTTATCTCCATAGTTTCCTAGATAAAAACTACTGAATGATGTCCAAGGCACTCTCAATGCTCAAAGCTAGTCACTCCGGCATGCCCATGAACTCCTGCTCAGTGATTATCAAGAGTCAGTAGTGTTGGTTCCAAACCTGTTTGTGGTAGTTGCTGTTGCAATTATGTAATTTGATTAACCACCATACATAGCATGCTCAAAACAAGCAAAACAAGGTTTTGGTTACATATTAAAAGATTAACAAATGGATATATATTTTTATTTGATAAATTTGAATGTTTAAGTTATACATGTATGATTTTTATGATGCTCTGTCTTAACTGACTTTATAAGTGCTAGTCCTTATCATATTCAATAATCTCTACTGTATTGAAATATCTCCAATAAAGAATATATTATCTTCTCTAATGTCTGCATACATAAAGTTTTACGTAATATCAAAGAGGAAATCAGTTTAACATTTGATCATTTTGAATCCTAAAATTCACTTGAATTTGGGATTTGTAGGAGTATATATACAATTATTAGGACTAATTTGAATTTCTATTAGGTAATTATGGAGTATACAAATTACACCTACCTCAGTTGTATCCTTAAGATAAAGATAGGGTCTAATAGATCTTGATTTTAGATGTTCTTCAACTGGCTCTAAAGAAACAAACTCAAACATAAGTATTTCCATGCTATTAAGTTACTTCTAATTAAACCCAATCAACCATTGTCTCCACTGCAGTAAACTTTTAAGAAATGTGAATGAGTAATTTTATTTGCTTACATATGCATTGCTTGTACATGGTTAGAGCTAAATCTATTTTAGAATAATTTGCCCTAAAAGTGAATTTCTATTAACAGACTATAACTTTCAATTATTTACTATTTTTACAACTATTAACTGTTTATATAATAAAGCTATATTGTATTGGAAAATGATGGATTTCTAAATAAGATAGAATCGTATGTGTTATTCAAAAAATATTTTGGCTAATTCCTTTGAAAAGAGAAATAGAAATAGTCCCTTCTACCTGCATTTCTCTCATATTCAGTTACAAGTTTTGTTGATCTGAATTATCATCCAATGGATATCCTTAAAGTAAGTACGGTTCAGGGGTCAGGCATACAGACTTTGGACTTAGATAGCCTGGGTCCAAATTGCACCTTTTTATGTGAGTTACATAGCCATAGACACAGAAAAGTTACTTAACATCTATGAGTCTTACTTTCCTCATTTGTTAACTGGAAACAATAGCACTTACAGAAATACTTTCAGAGTTAAATGAGATAATAGATGTAACAAATTTAATACGGAGTCTGGTAGTCATTCAATCAATAGTTATTTGTTGATCAACTACTATAAGCCAGGCACTGATGGACTCTGGAATTGTGACTCCTGCCCAATGATGCATACATTTTAGTGGGTAATATGGAAGATTAAAAAAACAAACAAACAAACAAACAAGACATTGGACTGGTGAAGTGACTTACACCTATAACCCCAGCATTTTGGGAGTCCAGGCCAGGTGGATCACTGGAGCCCAGGAGTTCGAGACTAGCCTGGGCAACATGGTGAGACCCTGTCTCTGTCTCTAAAAAAAACTATAAAAATTAGCTGAGTGTGGTGGTGTGCCTGTAGTCTCAGCTACTCAAGAGGCTGAGGTGGAAGGATTACTGAGCCCAGGGAGGTCAAAGCTGCAGTGAGCCGTGATCACACCACTGCATTCCAGTCTGGGCAACAGAGTGAGACCCTGTCAGGAAAAGAAAACCAACAAAAAAACCAAGGGGTGAATAATTGAAATTTATTCTGTAACAGAAATAAACACATTTTGGTGAGGGAGAACCATAAAAGAGGTATATTGTTGATCGGGTAGTCAGAGGAGGCCTCTCTGAACAGATGACATTTAACCAAAATATGCAAATAAGCTGTAAGCAGCATGAATAGAGTATCAGAGTGTTTAGGCAGAGGTGAAAATATATATTCCTCTCAGGAAATCTGGCAGTTGTACTGAAAAGAGGCTAATGAAGTTGCAATTTATTTATTTTGAGATGGAGTCTTGCTCTGTCGCCCAGCTGGAGTGCAGTGGCACCATCTCGGTTAACTGCAGTCTCCACCTCCTGGCTTCAAGTGATTCTTATGCCTCAGCCTCCCAAGTAGCTGGGATTACAAGCGTGCACCACCACACCTGGCTAATTTTTGTATTTTTAGTAGAGATGGGGTTTCACCATGTTGGCCAGGCTGGTCTCGAACTCCTGACCTCAAGTGATTTGCCTATCTTGACTTCCCAAAGGTCTGGGATTACAGGTGTGAACCATCCCATCTGGTTGAAGATGCAATTTAAATGAAGGCCAGGGAGGTAGGAAATGAGGTTGAATACACACACAAAAGTCACAATAGACAGGTCTTTGTTTCTTTCTTCTTTTTTTTTTTTAGATGGAGTTTCACTCTTGTTGCCCAGGCTAGAGTGCAATGGTGCAATCTCAGCTCACTGCAACCTCTGCCTCCCTGGTTCAAGGGATTCTCCTGCCTCAGCCTCTCAAGTAGCTGGGATGACAGGCATGTATGATCATGCCCAGCTAATTTTGTATTTTTAGTAGAAACAGGGTTTCACCATGTTGGTCAGGCTGGTCTCAAACTCTTGACCTCAAGTGATCCACTTGCCTTGGCCTCCCAAAGTGCTGGGATTACAGCCATGAGCCACTGTGCTCAGCCAGGCCTTTGTAAGGAGTACAAATTTCATACTAAGTACAGTGAGAAGCCACTGAAGAGGCTTTAATCAGGATCAGCCTACTTTTAAAAGATCTCTGTATGATTTAAGGAAAGAAAATGGATTAGAGATTTCTGTTACCATTATGGAAGGTCAGATAATTAGTACCAGCCCTCCTGCTGAAAACATCTTAAAAGGCTAGATGGACTATTTTTTAAAGTCTAAAGAGAATCATAGACTTAAAAGATGATAAGGGACCCCTGGTCTTAAATCTAGGAGAAGATAAGAACTCAGATAGGTAAGCCCAATATGCCACGCCACTTTTTCTCTGAGGGTATTTGTGATGTGAAAGTAAGATCAAGTTTTGCAAGCTTCATGGCTTGAGATATAAAAAAACAAAAAGCTGGCCAAAGGTCCAAAGTTTTGGTATTTAATATGTTCTCCACTTGCCTTCCCCGACAAAAAAAACCCACACCTATTCATTTTACCTGGAATCCAAAAGGGTTACATCCTTAGGGTGAACTAGAATAGTTAAGCTTGCCACCTGGATGTTTTAGGGAAAGTGACGCCTTGAATGCTTTGGTATGTTCTGACAAGTACTGCCTCCAGATACCTGGCATAAACAGTAAAAAAAAAAAAAAAAAAAAAAAAAAAAAAAAAAAAAAAAGGAAAAAGAAAAAAAATCTTTTCTGGAGTAAGGTACCATCATCCTAGTTCTCAAATTGTTCCTATAGATAATTTTCCAAATAGTGTCCAGCACACATTCAAAGATAATAAGACACGTAAGGAAATATGACATCATGAAAGTGAATCATGAGAAGTAAAATAACAGTGTGTATAACAAATCCTTTAAGAAATCAGGTTATGAAGCACAATAGAAAAATTATGCAACATGGGGTGATGTGGAGTCAAGAAGCCTCAGTTAAGAAGGTTGATGAGAATTTTGCAATGGAATGACTGCTTGATAACGCCAGAGAAAGAAAAACTAAGGCAACATGAAATGTTCAAATTCTCTGAGAACTGATAATGCTGATTCTTAGCTCACAGATTCCTAAAATTTTTCTTTTTTTTTTTTTTTTGAGACAGAGTCTCGCTCTTGTCGCCTAGGCTGGAGTGCAGTGGCATGATCTCAGCTCACTGCAACCTCTGCCTCCTGGGTTCAAGCGATTCTTCTGCCTCAGCCTCCTGAGTAGCTGGGATTACAGGCATGCACCACCACACCACGCTAATTTTTGTACTTTTAGTAGAGATGGGGTTTTGCCATATTGGCCAGGCTGGTCTCGAACTCCTGACCTCAGGTGATCTACCCGCCTCAGCCTCCCAAAGTGCTGGGATTACAGGCGTGAGCCACGGCGCCCACTCAGCCAGATTCCTAAAATTTCTAACCTGAAAGTAGGTTTCTATTAAGCAAGCTGGTCATACTTGACTTTTAAAAAACAACAACAAGCAAATTCTCAGTGTTGAGCTGAAAGGAAACTCAGAGATTTTCTTTCTAGAAGAAAAAAACACATAACCCTATAAACATAAAAATATATTCCTATTTTGTGAATTGTATAAATTGTCCATTCTGATATTTAATATCTCTTCTTACTAAATTCTTTTTTATAGTTCATGGAAATGCTTTTGACAGAGACATCAAATTATCAAGAACTTTTAAGACACACATCAATAAAGTAAATAAAGCACCCATTAATAAATCAAAGAAGTAAATATGTTACACAAAGCATTACCTGTTGACTCACATTCTTTATTTTTTATATTTGTTTGAACAAAGAATGGTCTTAAATTTGACTTTTCAAAATCACTCTTTCTACGTTCAGGCTCACATTTGAAAGAGGCATGCCTGGAAGAAATAAAAATTAATTTAAATTAATGAGAAAATTTACAAAATAAATCTAATAAATAAATTTGGAGAAATGTGGTGAAGTCCTAGTTACACAGACTTGGATGTTATGTTAATGTTATCATAGTAGAAAGTGCAAAGCATTGGACTGCTTAAATAGGAGCTGAAAATACTAGTTTTAGTCATTTAAAGTAGAGGGGGATATAATCCAGTCCCACACTTTAACTGTTGTCTATAGGCCGATGTCCCAAATTTACAGTCCGGACTCTAACCTCTTCTCTGAACTTCAGATTTACATATCCAACTGCCCACATGACTCCTGCACTTAGCTTAATTGTAAGTATCTTGAACTTAACATATTCAAAGCCAAATTCTTGATTCTACCCGCTTCCTGATCTTCTCCTCACCCAGGTTTCCCCATCTCCAGTCAACCAGAGGCTTAGGCCAAAAAGTCTGCAGACATCTTTTATTTCTCTTTCTCTCTTTTTCCACTCCCAACCTATCAGCAAATATTACTGTGTCTTTCTTTGAAATAGATTCCAAATCCAAACACCTCTTTCCTCATTGCTCCCATCCAAGTCCAAGATCCCTTTATTTTTCATCTGAACTGCTTCCATATGTCTCTAGCTTTCTTCTGTTTGCTTTCCCTGCTATTATGCTTGTCCTCAACATTCTCTTCACAATACAGCCATAGCAACACTTGTAAAATACAAATGTGACTATCATTTCCTTCAATTGTTTCCTATCAAACTTGAGTAAAATTCAAAATGCTCCCTAACAGACAGAAACTTTTCCCGCAGTTCTCATTTCTAAGTAGCAGAATTTCCACTGATTGCCACTCCAGGCCCCTCTCTGCATACCCCTTCACCTCTCACCTCCACATGAACGCTGAGCAAAGTTTCTAGCTGTTCGGTTCAGGGAAAGGAATTTAGGCTCCACTTAAGGACTTTGCTCTTTCCTCTGCCTGTAGTATTCTCCCCACAAGGGGTTGACGTGGCCTACTCCTTCATTTCAGTCTCCACTCACATTTCCACCTCAGAAAGATCTTTCCAGCCCACCCCACTTCCCCCATCTAAAATAGTAATCCCTGTTCCTCTACAGCATTCATCACTGGTGAATTTACATTATATATTCGTTTATTTAATTTATTATCTGTCTCCTCACCTTATCCTAGATTGTAAACTCTGAGGGCAGACTACTTATGTGTTTTATTCACTGTAGTATTTTAGCACCTATAGCATGACTGGTACATAGCACATGTTTAATATTCATTGAATGCCTAATAGGCCGGGTGCAGTGGCTAATGCCTATAATCCCAACACTTTGAGAGGCTGAGGCAGGTGGATCAACTGAGGTCAGGAGTTCAAGACCAGCCTGGCCAACATGGCGAAACCCCATCTCTAGTAAAAATACAAAAATTAGCCGGGTGTAGTGACATGTGCCTGTAGTCCCAGCTACTCAGGAGGCTGAGGCAGGAGAATTACTTGAATCCAGAAGGCAGAGGTTGCAGTGAGCTCAGATAGTGCCGCTGCACTCCAGCCTGGGCGACAGAGAGAGATTTTGTCTCAAAAGAAAAAAAAAATTATTGAATGCATAGGATTTTTGGTAAATTTTTATTAACTTTCCTATCATCTTATACTTTTTAATGGGTTTTTAGTTTATTCTCTCTTTTAATAAATAATTATGTAATCTTCATAAAATAATTTATATGTTCCTTCAAAAAAATGTATCTTATGTTCTTATTTAATATCGTTGGGGAGGACTTCTAGAAGAGTGTAGTATACTAGTGAGAATGGGCATTGTTCTGTTTCTAACTTGAATGAGAATGAGTCAAGGGTTTCTAAGGATGATGCTGGCTATACAGTCTTGTTAAGCAGGTAATATTTTATCTTTATCTTAAAAATACTTATGTTGCTAAAGTATTTTTTTCAAATTCATTTGCAAAGTATATAAAGATATTCAGATATGAATTTCCTTGTGGTAAACCAAAGAGCATAGGCTTTGAAGTTAGACCTTACTTTGCATCTTGACTCTATGTGACCTTCCATAGAATATTGAATACTATGAATCTCAGTCCTTCATATGTCAAATAAGGCTAATAGTTACCTCAAGGGATTGTTGTAAGAATTATGTAAAATAAAGTTTAGAAAGTGATCAACAAAATGTCATAGAGATAAATGAGGATACTGATTCTTATTCCTGAAATTTACTCCACTTAGTCATAGTGGAGTAATATTTATTTAATATAGTTTTGGATTTCATGTTGTTAAAATAAGTTGTTGAGTGGCAATTATTCCGTTGCCTTAGAATTGGTAACCAGGTGACTTTTTACTCCATAGCTGAGTAAAAAGGAGCAATACATACTCTATATTCTACAAAGATCGACCAATACTTGGAGCAAGAGATTCTTTTAGGCCTTCAAATAAAAGAAAACTGGTGAGGGAAAAAAGAAAAATATCAGAATTGTGAGTCACTGACCTGTTAGGGTCTGCTGTGGCTTTTTCCTCTTTTCTCTGTACATCTGTTAGACACCACACTTGCTGATCCGCCCCATGTCAAATTTGGAGAGGGTAAAATTAAGCAGGTAAAGTAGGCACCCTGCAGTACACTGTTTGGCATGGCCAGGATATCTGAGTTTCTGAGGAAATGCTGTAGACTGAATGTTTGTGTCCCCCTCAAATTCAAATGCTGAAGCTTAAATCTTTAATGTTATGGTATTTGGAAGTGAGAGCTTTGGGAGATAATTAGGTTATGAGGGCATAGCCTCATGAAAAGGATTTGTGTTCTTTTAAGAAGAGTTGGTCTAACTCCTTCTCTCCCTCTCTCTTTATCTGCCTTTCTGTCTATTTCCTCCTGACGTGAAGATACAAAGAAACAGCCATCTGCAAACCAGGAAGAACACCCTCACCAGACACCCAATCTGCTGGAACTTTGATCTTGCACTTCCTGGTCTCAAGAACTGTGAGAAATAAATTTCTGTTGTTTAAGCCACCCAGGCTATGGTGTGCTATTGTAGCAGCCCATACTAAGACAGAAATTAGTAATGAGCAGTGGGGTGCTGCTGTAACAAATACTTGAAAATGTGGCAGTGGCTTTGGAATTGGTTAATGGGTAGAGGCTGGAAGAGTTTGGAAGTACATACTAGAAAATGCTGACATTGCCAAGAAGGAGATATTAAAGGTGACTTTGGTGAGGGCTCAAAAAGAAAAGAGAAAAGCTTCCATTTTCTTAGAGAATACATAAGTAATTATGAATAAAATGTTGGTAGAAATATGGATGGTAAGGGCCATTCTGATGAGATCTCAGATGGAAGTAAAGAACATGTTATTGGAAACTTGAGGAAAGGTGGTCATTGTTATAAAATGGCAAGTAACTTGGCTTGTGTTTGTGTTTTAGTATTTTGCAGAATGTAGAAATTGCAGGCAATGAAACTGGATAGTTAGCTGAGGTTAGTTCTAAGCAAAGTGTTGAGGAGTGACTTGGTTCCTACTGATGTTTATAGTAAAATGCAAGAGGAGAGAAATTAATTGAAGATGAAATTGTTAAGGAAAAAGGAACCAGAAATTAAAGATTTGAAAAATTTTCAGTCTGCCCATATTACAAAAAATGAGAAAGTATGCTTGGGAGAGAACACTAAAGGTATGGTAAGTTGACCATTTGATAGGTAGGTCAGTGTGGATGTGTACCAGGGACCAAATCAGCCATCTCAACAGAAGCCAGGAATAGAGATAGGATTATACCAGCAGAAACACTGCCAGCTGGGACTAAGGGAAACAGAGAAAATGGGACAAAATGAAAGAAGACTGTTGCACTTCTTAGATTCTACAGGACCAGACCATACAGCTATTATACGCAGCTGTTCAGCTATAAATGTGCACTATTTTTCAAGACAAGGGAAGAAGGACCTCAAAAGCAATTCAAAGATGATCAGGGTTGCCACTCCCACAACAGGCCCAGAGGGCATGTACTCAGGGGACAGGGCTGCCTCCATTTCTGTTTCAAAGGGTAAGATCCCCGCCCAGTGAGGCCATGGATGTGCAACTCCCACCAGACAGAGCTTCAGAGGCGAGACCACTGCCCAAGTGGGTTCTGGAGGCAGGACTACTAGTCTACTGAATCTAGAAGGCAGAGCTTTAAGCCAAAGAGGATTATTCTCAAACCTTAGGATCTCATAGAGTTTGCCTTGCATGGTTTTAGAATTACTTGGAACCTGTCATTTCTCCCTTCTTTCTTATCTCTCCCTTTTGGAATGAGAATGTCTATCCTACACCCATCCCATCAATGTAGCTTGGAAACATACAAGTTGTTTGCTTTCACAGGTTCACAATTGGAGAGAAATTTTGTTTCAGGATACTGTTACCTCAGGTCTCATCCATATCTGATTTAGATGATACTTAGATGAGAGTTTGGACTTAAGAGTTGATGGTGAACCAGTTAAGACCTTTGGGTCTATTGGGATGGGATGAATGTATTTTTCTTGTGAGAAAGATATAAATTTGGAGGGGACAGAGGTGGAATTCTACAGACTGAATATCTGTATCCCCTTCAAATTCATATATTAAAGTCTAAATCCCCAAAGTTATGCTTTTTGGGAGGTGCGTCCTTTAAGAGGTAATTAGGTCATGCGGGTGTAGCCTCATGAATGGGATTAGTGCCCTTACAAGACATGAGAGAGGTGCTATCTCTCTCTCTCTTTCTCTCTGCCATATGAAGATACAATAAGAAGACAGCTGTCTGCAAAGCAGGAAGAGTGTCCTCACCAGACACTGATCTTAGACTTCCTAGCCTTTAGAACTATGACAAATAAATTTCTGTTATTTAAACCACCCAGAGTAAGGTATTCTTTATAGCAGCTTGAACTGACTAATATAGGAGGTCAAATGGATACTGAGATAGTAACTGTGTTTGAGTCATTTTGCTGATACTCCACCCAGATTGCTGACTGCAAGTTTGGGAATCCTTTGCAGAAGAAATTGTGGCGTATATTGGCGAGTATAGGAGTTGATGAAGAATTTGAAGAGTTGTAGCTGAAGGAAGCTCTCCTTGGTTGGAGAATGGGTTCCTCTGAGGATCTCTCACATGTGCTCTTTATGACTAAAGTTGGCCAGAAAATGATTGATGACTAACGAAAAAGTTGGAAAAGTTAATAAGAAATTTTGTCTTCTCTCGCCCTCCTCCTTTACTCCCATACAGGGGGGTGTGCTGGTAAATTTTTAATAACCTTGCCTTTGGGTGTAGTTCTAATGTGGACTTTTACTCATTCATCAATAGCGTAAGCTACTTCTTTGTTGAACCAAATAATAGTTTTTGAGTATTTCCTTATTTTTTGTGCTATTCAAAGCATAATGGCTATAGGTAAGGCATACTTTTTTTGGTAAGACTTACTTTTAAGTTTAATCTTCATCATTAACATTTTCTTCCTCACCTTCTTAAATCTAGATAGACAACTCAAGCCTTGATTTGTAGTGTTTGCCAATTGCTGTGGTGTAAATACTCCCATTGTCAATTCCTACCAAGGTGATATAATTAAATGTGAAATTTGGAAGAGATACGTAGTAGCATACTTTTATACAAATTTCTACCATATGAATATAATAGATGTAAATAACTTCAAAACCATGGATAATAGTAAAATGTACAATAATTAGGAAGTGATGAGTTCTGAGTATTATCTTTACTTTTAGTATGCCATTGAATTTTAAGTTTACATAATTTAATTTTTAATGGTGAGGGTTGAATAAACATCTCACAAAATTGCTGAAAATTCAACCAGCAGCTCTAATAAGTTGGTAGGAGTTGGCTTTAGCACACCACTGTACCCATATCAGAGAAAAAAGAAATTAGAAGAAGAGTGAGGAGGAGGTGTGCTACAAGAGGACCATATCAATCTGCTACTTTCAGATGAGGGAACAAGAAGAATCAAATTGCTGACCATACCCCTCTCCATTTCAGCTTCTCCAGTGTCACTAGACTGGCTTGTATAGGGAAGGGAAAGCCATGACGTGGGGTAAGATTAAAATACTAAGTTGGACAGACTTTTAATAACCAAAGTGATCAGGGCGAAATTAGAGAAATATAAAACTGCTTTATTATTATTATTATTTTTGAGATAGAGTTTCACTCTTGGCGCCCAGGCTGGAGTGCAATGGCGCGATCTCGGCTCACTGCAACTTCCACCTCCAGGGTTTAAGCTATTCTCCTGTTTCAGCCTCCTGAGTAGCTGGGATTACAGGTATGCACCACCATGCCCAGCTAATTTTTGTCTTTTTAATAGAGACGGGGTTTTATCATGTTGGCCAGGCTGGTCTCGAACTCCTGACCTCAGGTGATCAGGCCACCTCGGCCTCCCGAAGTGCTGCGATTACAAGTGTGAGCCACCATGCCCTGCTTTATGTTTTTATGTTGCTGAATCAAGAATACGCAATGAAATAGTTAAAACTAACATTTTTTTTTTATTTTATGTTTCTTTAAAAATCTATATTTGCTTTCTATTCTTGTGGTCAGACTTAAGGATCAAATCTACCTTTGCAAAAAAGAACTGAGAACTGTTCCACCTTTGTCTGTGTTCCAAAACTATTTAAATAGTTCTTTGAAACTACAAAGAAACTCACCCTTGACACAGCTTCAAAGTGGTACTTTTGTAAAAGAATTCTTTGACTGCTTCCTCAAATTTTTCTACATTTATTGATCTATTTATGTTTTCTTTTTTGTTGAGATTTTTCCCTTTCATATTTTCCCAAAAGTTCATCCATTATTACACACGTGTCAAGCAATGTAGTTACACAAAGCATTCATTATAATTATTTTAATGTCTTCCATATCCATGGCTATAACTTCTTCTTTATTACCAATATTGTGCTTTTATGTTGCCATTGTTTTCTCTTCAATTTTCCAAACTGTGGTCATTTTATCATTCTTTTGGGAGGTGTTAAACATACTAAGTTTCCCAAGTACTCTTAAAAGTTCAGTGTGCTAGGCCGGGTGCAGTGGCTCACGTCTGTAATTCTAGCACTTTGGGAGGCCAAGGTGGGTGGATCACCTGAGGTCAGGAGTTCGAGACCAGGCTGGCCAACATGGTGAAACTTTGTCTCTACTAAAAATACAAAAAATTAGCTGGGTGTGGGGGCACATGGCTGTAATCCCAGCTACTCGGGAGGCTGAGGCAGGAGAATCGCTTGAACCCAGGAGAAGGAGGTTACAGTGAGCCGAGATCATGCCACTGCACTCCAGCCTGGGTGGCGACAGAGCAAGACTCTGTCTCAAAAAAAAGTTCAGTGTGCTTAGGAGAGGAAAGCCAAAGTTTGGTGAGTGTACTGGGAGACTGACAGCTTTTCTTTTTTTTAGTCCTCCAACAAACGTATACTTAACATGGTTTATAAGAAATGTATTGAATTAAAAACTAAGTGTTATACATTTGATTTATAAGATTAATTATATATAAATCCTGTCCTCAACTGATCTTGACTTTTCTTTCTAGTTTATATAGTCTTTTGTCATATTTTTTAAAGTTTCCATTTTATTATATAGATTAAGTTTTTTGATTTGGCTGAGGTGTAACTAAATTATAAATCCTGCTTTCTAGAAGCAGATAGAATTGTAGGATAGATAAAATGGATATATAGTTTTCTTCTAGGCTGACAGGGACCTGGATAAGGGTGTTCTATAACACCCTCACTGAGGACTGAGCTACAATTACTTTTACCACAGTTTTTAAGGAGGATCCAAGTATGAGTTATTCTACTCCTAAGCTTCCCTCGAAGTAAGTGTTAAAAACTACTGGGTCTGAGATTTGACCCTACTTACCAGCTAACAAGTTCACCTGGCAGTTTCATCAATGCTGGCAGAAGATATGAGACTCTTGGATCAGAGACAAAGGATGATTAATTACTCAACAATAAGAGTGTCCATATTGACCAGGCATGGTGGCTCAGGCCTATAATCCCAGCACTTTGGGAGGCTAAGGAGAGTGTACCTCTTAAGGACAGGAGTTCAAGATCAGGATGGCCAACATGGCGAAACACCGTAGCTACGAAAAATACAAAAAATTATCCAGGCGCAGGGGTACACACCTGTAATCCCAGCTACTCGGGGGAAAGGAGAATCTCTTGAACCTTGAAGCAGGATAATCTCTTGAACCCAAGAGAGGGAGGTTGCAGTGAGCCAAGATTGTGCCACTGCACTCCAGCCTGGGCGAAAGAGCAAGACTCTGTCTCAAAAAAAAAAAAAAAAAGAAACGAAAAGAAAAAAAGGAGTAGCCAGATTATCATCTTCTGCACCAGTTCTCTGAGCTAGGAATAAAAATTGTGTTCCTAAAACCAAACATCATATGTTCTCACTGATATGTGGAAGCTAAGCTATGAGGACGCAAAGGCATAAGAATGATGCAATGGACTTTGGGGACTTGTAGGAAAGGGTAGGAGGGGGATGACGGATAAAAGACTACAAATAGGGTGCAGTGTACACTGCTCTGGTGATGGGTGCACCAAAATCTCAGAAATAACCACTGAAGAACTTACTCTTGTAACCAAATACCACCTGTACCCCAATAACCTATGGGGAAAAAAATGTTCCTAGCTCTAGGTTCTCATAGAAAATGAGAAATAGAATTCGGAATTATAAATGTGGTGGGCTCACCAGTACAAGATCATAAATCTGTTTTTTGTAAATTTTATTGGTTTGTCCTTTTGCATTAAAAAAATTGATCCCCTCTTCCCTCTGCCTGTTTTTGCTCTTACATTTTAAAAAAGTCCTGTGAAATTATACCCTGTCTTAGTTGAACTAAGGGAAGTATAGATTAAGGCCTTGATTTTGAGTTGCATAGGCTGGAATTATAGGAAGGTGACTGCTTATCACTGGAACAGGTCATTGAAATGGCACTTTCATGAAAAGGAAAGAAATCCATGGGAAGGGTAAAGCTCAGATGGAAGCGTGGGGTTGCTCTGAAAGCTCCCCCTTCCCAACTGGAAATTGCTTATGGAAATTCTTTGGAATGTTTTATGTTTTTATAGAAGGCAGCTTTGAGAAAGAATCCCAGAGCTTTCATTGTGGCATCACAGAATAATTTTTAAAATATTTTTTCTGTAATAAGATACCCAGCTTGGGATCTTTATTTTATTCATATTTAATTTTAATTTGGGAAAATACTCTTCCTTGTAATTTTCTCAGAAAAAAAAATACATAGGTAGATTACTTTCTAAAACCTTTCATTTCCAAAAAAAACTCTTTTGTTCTCATGCATAAATGATGTTTCATACAAACAGAGGATTCCTCAATTGCCATGCTGTTCAAAAGTTGAAAATAATTTACTGTTTTCTAGCCTCAGAGATGCAGAGAGATCTATAAAACTGATTTTGTTTGCTTTCCTTTGTAATTAACTTGTTTTTTCTGCCTTTTGAATTAAGTAATTTTACCATAAGTTGAGCACCTGGTGACCTTTTTGATCTGAAACTTCAAGTCTATCTTCAAACTATGGGCATTTTTTTTCTAATATTACTTTGATTATTTCCTAACTATCTGTCTCTCTCTCTCTTCTAATTTATGTATTAAGTACATATTTACATATTGAGTATCCCAAACCATACTAAATGTTTCTTGTCAATAGGACTTCCATTTTTTTTGTATTTGCTAGATTGTGCCTCTATTATTGACCCAGTTTTCACCAATATTCTATTTTTTTTAAGTTTTTTTTTTTTTTTTTTTTGAGACAGGGTCTTACCCTGTCACTCAGGCTGGGGTGCAGTGGTGTAGTCATAGCTCACTGCAGACTTTAAGTGCTGGTCTCAAGCAGTCCTCCTGACTCAGCCTCCTGAGTAGCTGGGATTACAGGTGTGAGCCACCAGACTCAGCTTGTATTCTATTTTTAATTTTTCTTTGTAGCTGTTGGTTCAGAAGTGCTTATTTTTAATGTCTTTTTCCCCCTGATTATTTCTATCCTTAAGAGACATATTGTCTAAAGTTTTCTTCTGTTCTTTCCATTAAGTCAGACTCATTAGGAGCCACCCGTTCTGATTGTTTGGCTTCATCTCCCTCCTTCAAATAAGAGTCCCTTTCAATGATCCGTGATTTCTCTTTGACTACTCTTTATGGCAAGTGTAGGTTCCTTCCACACCTCAGAAGCTCAGGCTATTTCAGTCTCAGGTAATATCAGACAGTGACAGAGACGATCCATTTGTAATGAATAAGTGGCAAATAGGCTGTCATATTGGGATCTCTTGACTGAGGGAGTGCGAAATAAAGAGGCCTGTAGTAGTGCTTCTTAAACTGCTAGCTGTGTGTCAGAATCACATGGAGTGCTTTGAAAAAACGTTTGCACCCAGACCAAAAGTCAGCATACTCATCCTATAGTCAGCCCTGCAGAACCCCTGAATACAAAAATTTGGCCCTCCACATATACGTGGTTTCTTATCCTGCAAATACTGTATTTTTAATCTGTGCTTGGTTGTAGATGCAGAACCTACCAATATGGAGGCCTGAATGCATTTATTGAAAAAAACCCACATATAAATGGAACCAAGTAGTTTAAACCCATGTTGTTCAAAGGTCAACTATATTACACTAAATAGCAATTTGGGTTCACTTCTGGAAATAGAAGCTGGTGGTTTGGACTAGTTATCCCTCTGAGAACAACTAGAAAGCTGGACAAAATATCAAAATATTTGAGTATACCCGAGAGCTCCCAAAGCAGTAAGGATTTGGGGGGCCAAGAGCTGTAAGAAGAGTGAAGCTCAGGTAAGAATGGCATTTGGACTTGCATGTTTGTCAATTCCAAATCAGCAGGAGAGATCAAAAAGCCCTGTGTTGCTTTTAGCAAACTTATAGGGCTATGGAAACAAAACTGAAATTCAGGACCCACAGAAGAAAGGCCCCAGAATACCCTTCGGACTTGGGTTGGGACCCCAAAGGTTTATAGTTCGTAACCTGTTTAATGGAGAGCAATAAATAGACAAGCCCTCAAAAGAATAGAAGTCTAGTGTTGAATGATCTCTACCCGATCTAGGATTGCGAATGCCCCTAGCCTAGTCACTTGCCAAAAACCAGGACAAATTTTCTCTGGAGAAGAAACCATCTAGAGCTTCAAATATCTATACTTTTACAATGGCATTGTCCCATTCTCGATAAAAAATAACCAGGCATGTGAGGAGATAATACAATAAGCTTCTAAACAACAACAACAAAAGGTAACAGACAGGGACCCACAGGGGACTACACAAAATAACAATGCTTGATATGTCCAGAGAATTAAACAGTAATTTACAACATCTGTTATATTTCTTCATTTTTGCATAAATTAATTGGGTTCTTATATTTTTAAATATAGCAAAGAATTAATATGTTTTACTATGTTAAAAAGTTGTATTTGGGGTTTTTTTTAGATAGAGTCTTGCTGTGTTGCCCAGTAGATAGAGTCTTGCTGTGTTGCCCAGGCTAGAGTGCAGTGGTGTGATCATAGCTCTCTGTAGCCTCAAACTCGTGGGCTCAAGCAATCCTCCTGCCTCAGTCTCACAAGTAGCTGGAACTATAAGTGTGCACCACCACGTCTGGCTAATTTAAAAAAAAAAAATTGTTTTCAGTAGAGACAGGATCTTACTGTGTTGCCCAAGTTGGTCTCAAACTCCTGGGCTCAAGCAATCCTCCCATCGCATCCTCCCAAAGTGCTGGGATTACAGGCATGAGCCACAGCCGCCCAGCCAAGTGTTCTATTTTATTAAACAAAAATTATACAGGGAGTGTTAAAACTATGAGTGTTACCAGGAACTGTATCTTTTGATTGAATTCACCAATATCTAAGGAAGTTTGTTTCAGTCTGAGGAATAGTACAAAACTGCTGCATGAGGAAAGCTACTGAGAGACAGGCAGGTAGTAGATAGGAGTGGTCTTAGATGCAGATGCTATAGTTCACATAGGCTGCTGCTTGGACTTAGCTACATATTCAAGATCATCATCTCAATTATTTCAAACAAATTTTATTTCCTTTGGCTAGAGTTATATCCTAATTCTTGTGTAAATTCTTGAACGTTTTACGTTCTTTTTTATTTTTTGCTGGTGTTGGACACATGGTTTTTGCTTGTGTTAGACATATGGATATTGATCAAACCGAATGTACTTGGTCTTTGGATCTTAGAAATATGTGCCTCTTTGCTTTTTATACTTAAGACTCTGGCTTTGCCGCTAGCCCCAAACATCCCAGTCATCCAGGTTACACTTAAAAGGAGCGTTGCTCAGTTATTGATGGGTTATATTGTCACTAACACAAGATCAACGATGCCTGTACAAGCTATTTAGAAAATAATCTTATCAGGCAGGAAAGGGATAGCAACAGTATCATCCTGGGAAATACTGCCATAAAACATTGCATGTTACCTTTAAATGTGCCTAATGAGTCATTAGCCATATACTATACTGCTACACAAAGGCATATATATATAATATGTAAATACAAAATGCAAAAATCATAATATGACATACATTTTCCCTTCTCCACATTCTCAACTTCCATTTTATGCAATGTTTTTCTATGTATTTCTAAAATATTCCATTTCACTATGGATAATTCTATAAATTATTTGGAAGCAGAATTATTGGCTGTGTCTACACAAAAAATAAAGTAGTAATGTAAGAAGTTTGTGATAAAGCTAAATTGTGTAAACTACCGATATGTATTTACTTGTGCTAGAAACAAACTCCTTTGTCTTATCTTAGAGTTCTACATGGAAACATGTTCTGATATCCTGGTAAATCAAGAATAACAAAAATCTGAGTGAGCTGTATTTTGTGCCAAAATCAGAATACTTGATTCTGATTATGAAAATGACAGATATTAGCTACACAAATAATGTTTTTTTACTTTAGATTCAGACTTACTTGTCCAGCTTTCTTCCAGATAGCTCTATCTGAATTTCCCATGGGCATCTAAAACTTAACATCTACAAAATAAATCCCAGCCCTTCTCACTTTGATCCTCTTGTCCACCCCAATCTCCTTTTCCTCACTTGGTCTCTGCCTAAGTACAAAGCACTACAATGCACCTAGTCACCAAGCCCCAAAGCTTGCAGTCATCCTATTGAATGGGGTACAGTAGTGATGAAGAACACAGGCTCTGAAATCAGATTCTAAGGTTCAAATCCAGGCTTGCAACTTGTTAGCTGTGTGACCTTGAGCAAATTGTTTAACCTCACCCATCTGTAAAACTGCACTAAAACATTGGGCTAAAAAAGTTTGTTTCACTCTGAGCAATAATACAAAACTGCTGCATGAAGAAAGCTACTTGGAGACAATCAGGTGGTAGGTCTTAATCAGAACACTTACATGAAAATGTAAGTAAGTAGGAGTAGTCTTAGATGCAAATGTCATGGTCTGTTTATTTGTTTTTTGAGATAGTCTTGCTCTATTGCCCAGGCTGGAGTGCAATGGCGTGATCTCAGCTCACAGCAACCTCTGCCTCCCGAGTTCAAGCAATTCTCGTGCTTCAGTCTCCCCAGTAGCTGGGACTACAGGCATGTACCACCAAGCCCAGCTAATTTTTTAAAAATGTATTTTAGTAGAGATGGGGCTTCACCATGTTGCCCAGGCTGGTCTCAAACTCCTGACCTCAGGCTATCCACCCACCTCGGCCTCCCAATGTGTTAGGATTACAGGCATGAGCCACCGTGCCCAGCCCACAAATGTCACAGTGCTCATGTAGGCTGCTTAGTGTATAGTGTCATACCTGCTGCCTAACTAAACTATATGTGAAAATCAAGGTCACATAGCTAACAAATGGCAAGGCTGGATTTAAACCTTAGCAGTCTGATTTCAGAGCCTGTGCTCTTCATCACTACTGTACCCCATTCAATAGGATGACTGTGAGCTTTTGGGCTTGGTGACTGTGTGCACTGTAGTGCTTTGTACTTAGGCAGAGAACAAGTGAGGAAAACTTGTTACCCAGAATAAATGAGATAAGGACAGTATCCACGCTACCACCAATGTCCAATTAATTTGTAGTTCTATTGATTCCATATCTTAGTACTTCTTTTTTCTGACCTCTCCTTTACAATTCTGATGTGCTTGGAAAAATTTTATAGCATTATGCATGCACTAAATGCCAGTGAAAGACCAAGTATGACATATTTAGGCTATCCCTTTTAAGTGCGCAGAGAAATTGCCTTAGTTTTCTAGGCAGACTTTTTCTTAAGCATATCAGTGAAAGTTTGCATTAAATCCTGACATTAATTTGGGGCAACATAATTGAGGTCAAGAAAGGCCTTTCTTCCAAAATTCAGAATTGTAATTACCATCTACACTAGTAAAATATTATACATAATAAATATTTTATAAACTAGGAATATTCAGAAAGCTAATCTAGTATATTTTAACTCATAACCCTTATAAAATATGCCATACAACTTTCATTTAATATACATTACATAATATAAGACAAATATAAAGTAATGTTT
Organism: Colobus angolensis palliatus; assembly: GCF_000951035.1. Taxonomy (NCBI): domain Eukaryota; kingdom Metazoa; phylum Chordata; class Mammalia; order Primates; family Cercopithecidae; genus Colobus; species Colobus angolensis. The sequence goes on from NW_012114688.1 coordinate 1,639,166, forward strand.
TAAAACTCTGAACTGGGCCAGGTGTGGTGGCTCATGCCTGTCATACCAGTACTCTGGGAAGCCCAAGTGGGTGGATCTCTTGAGGCCAGAAGTTCAAGACCAGCCTGGGCAACATGGGAAAACCCCATCTCTATTAAAAATACAAAAAATTAGCCAGGCACAGTGGTGCACGACTGTAGTCCCAGCTACTCGGGAGGCCAAGGTGGGAGAATCACCTAAACCTGGGAAGTCGAGGCTGCAGTGAGCCATGTTTGCACCACTGCACTCTAGCCTAGGCAATGAGTGAGTCCCTGTTTCAAAAACAAACAAAGAAACAAATTCTGAACTGAAAATTTAAGGTGGTTATGATAGTTACATTTTTGATTTTGTAATGCTGCATGACTTATCTTCTTTGATCTTTGATATTGCCTTAGATGCGGACGTAGCAATAGCCTCTTCAAATTCCAACTGAAAATCAAATGTCAGGGGTATAGCCATAGTTGTTTTTCTTTCTTCACTCTGAAGCCTGTTTATCTGCAGCAAAGCCAAAGTGCAAAAAAAAAAAAAGAGTATTTTTTATATGGGGAAAATCTTAGGTGAAGAGAAAAAAAAGTAATCTCACTTTACACACACACACAGAGAGAGAGAGAGAGAGAGAGAATTTAGGTGGCAGGCAATAATGGAAAAATAGCACAGATTGAAAATTGGGGGTCTAGTGCACCAACTGTTTTTATGCCTTTGCTGTGTGACCTGAGCCGTTCTTTTCCCATCTGTAAAATGTGGGGGTAGGACTAGAGGATTATTAAGGCTCCCTCCTAATTCTAAAACACAGAATTTAAGGAAAGACCTAGATATTTAGATGCAGAGAGTTCTTGGAACCATAGTAGGCGTGTCTCTCTAGCTCCTCTTCCTGTTGCCACACACGTGGTGAATCAGACCGATCTTCTTCTAGTCGTGTGAGCCAGAAATAGCGTGAAGAAAGCAATCAAAAGAGGACTTTGTTAAAATCCTTATACAAATGGATTGAAGAACAAAAAGGATCTAGCTAAAAGGTAGGTAAAGGAGCCGAAAGTTTTCTCTAAAAAATTCTCTCAGAGCATAGCACAAAGGAATAAAGAGATGAAAGCCCTGAAAGCAAAGTCAAAGGATATGGGGGACTTCTGCTTCTGCCAATAGATGAAGCACTATGGGAATTAATCGCCTGCTCTTAACAACTAGGAGCTCAGGCAAAATACATGAAAACAACTACCCTCAGCTATTAGAAAACAGAGTAGGACAGATTGCTGAGAGAAGGGAAACAACTGAGGTCCACCCTCCAATAGCCCAGCTTACTTTCCAGAGGTGGTTTCGGGGCTGAGGTGCAGGGAGGAGAAACCCATTGTATTGGGGGAACTCAAACCAAATCTTGTGGCTTTGATCTTGCTAAAGTTAAGAGAAAGAGTGCTCGCTTCGGCAGCACATATACTAAAATTGGAACGATACAGAGAAGATTAGCATGGCCCCTGCGCAAGGATGACACGCAAATTCGTGAAGCGTTCCATATTTTTGTACTTTGATTTAAAAAAAAAAGAGAGAAAGATTGCACCAGCAATCACACTCGCAGGCATTTACCTCAGAGAAGTGGAAACTCATGTTCATACAAAAACCTGGATGCAAATGGCCATAGAGCTTTATTTTATTTTTTAAGCAACTTTATTTTTACTAGTCAAATCATGAAAACAATCCAAAAGCCCTTCATTGGATGATTGGTTGAAACTTTGTACATCTATATAATGGAATACTACTCAGCAATAAAATTTTTATATTTTTATACATTACCTTTTCAGCCAGGATAGTTGCTTTTTACAAATTAGTTTATATCATATTAATGTATCATTAGTTAAAAAGTAAAATTATTCACATTTGAAATGTTAACCTGTTAATGATTAAATTGAATTGTAGCTTATACTTAACAAACCTTTGTTCTTCTGGCCAAGATTATCTCTGCTTGCTTATCAAGGACATCTAACTTCTCTAAGATTTTTTCTGCCATTGTCAATCACTAAATTCCTATTTTAAAATAAGGAGGAAGAAGAACAAATCAATTCGAATTTAAACATATAACTAGGCATAAATTTTCAAAAGACCCACTTTCACATTACTGTTTTAGGTAAATAATAGAATTGTTTAAATCATACAGTAAATCATAGAATTGTAAATGTACCCAAGTTTTTTCAGTTGAAGGCCATATGATCAGAACTCCCAGATGTGTACAGGCCTCATGAATTTTTAAATTTATGATAAAGGTGAGGGGGAGAAAGTTCACGATTACCATGAGAACCATATGTGACATATACTTGAAGCAAGACCATGTGGCTTGAATTATATCTATTTCCTTTTTTTCTTTTTAAATTAAAAATATATCAAGTTAGGAGTAGGACTTAATTTTGGTGGTGGTGGTGGTGGTGTTGTTGAGACAGAGTCTTGCTCTGTCACCCAGGCTGGAGTGCAGTGGCATGATCTTGGCTCACTGCAACCTCCGCCTCCTGGGTTCAAGGGATTTTCCTGGCTAAGCCTCCTGAATAGCTGGGATTACAGGTGTGCACCACCACACCCAGCTAATTTTTGTATTTTTAGTAGAGACGGGGTTTCACCATGTTGGCCAGGCTGGTCTCGAACTCCTGACCTCAAGTGATCCGCCTGTCTCAGCCTCCCAAAGTGCTGGGATTACAGATGTGAGCCACCATACCCGGCCAGGAGTAGGACTTTGGACATCTCTATTTTCTTTCTGTCATGATATAATTTTAATCAAAGTAAATGCAAGGAACTCATATTTCTATAATTAATTGCTTCAAATTAAATTGGCCAGTGATCCAAGACTGTTAACAGCATGTAGCAGGTAATTAGTCACACATAAGTAGCAGTAACTAAGCTGGATAGGTCCCATTGCCATAATAGTTCATATTTCCTAGTTAATTAATATTGCTAACAGTCTCATCTGAGGTCAAGCAGTCCATATTAAACTTAGGGAGCTGTATAAGACATCAGAACCTGGTCTAATTTATTACATCTTCAGATGAGAAAACCAAAGGCCACAAAGTACCCTATTAGTGTAGTAGAAATAGCTAGGGCAGAGTGGAGGCAAGAATCCAGGAATATCAACCCAAAACTCCATTTATTTATTTATTTATTTATTTAAAAAATCTGTGTAGATGGGCCAGGCACAGTGGCTCATGCCTGTAATCCTAGCACTTTGGGAGGCTAAGGCAGGCAGATCACTTGAGGTCAGGAGGTCAAGACCAGCCTGGCCAACATAGTGAAACACTGTCTCTACTAAAAATACAAAAATTAGCCAGGCATGGTGGCACATGCTTGTAATCCCAGAGACTTGGGAGGCTGAGGAGGAGGATCGCTTGAACCCAGGAGGCAGAGGTTGCAGTGAGCCGAGATGGCGTGCCACTGTGCTCCAGCCTGGCTGACAGAGTAAGACTCTGTCTCAAAAAGAAAAAAAAAGATAGTGTAGATGACCATGCAGTCAGTATATTTTTGCTCAGTGAATTAAATGGGCTCCAGGGGCATTTAAGTGTAAAAGTTATATGGTTCACAGAAAGTACAGAATCATCAATGTTTTCAATGAACATTAATGTTAATACTAAGGTTCTTTCCAGCTCAAAAAAATCTGATATTTCTCCTATATTGTATATTATTCCAGCAGTGCCTGATGGAGACAACAGTTCATCAAAGGAGAAAGATTCAGGATCCTATGCCAAAAGTTTACATTATTTTGTAATTGGTTTCTTTCAGCTTTTTTTTTTAACTCTTTTTTCCTTCACCATACATTGCCCTGAGTATGACTTCTTCATGCACTGATAGTGACATCCCATTCCAGCATGCCCTCTATCATGTCACTACATCCAGATTTTCCCTCCATCACATGATGTAGTCCAGTGTGACAAAGAAATTACACAGATGTGCTGGGTGTGGTGGTGTGTGCCTATAATCCCAGCTACTTGGGAGGCTGATGCAAGAGGATTGCTTGACCCTAGGAATTTGAGATCACTCTGGGCAACATAGCAAGACCTCATCTCAAAAAGAAAAAAAGAAAAAAGTAGCTGGGCACAGTAGCACGCATCTATAGTCCCAGCTGCTGGGGAGACTGAGGTAGGAGGATCAAAAGGATCATTTGAGTCCAGGAGTTCGAGGCTGCAGTGACCTATGATCATGCTACTGCACTCCTGCTTTGGTGACAAACAGAGCAAGACTCCATTTCTTTAAAAAAATGTGACACAGAGGAAATTCTGGGCCATAAGGGTACAAGCAGATAGCATGCCTTGTGACGAACCACACAACCTTAGGTTGCATGCTAGGGAGATCCAGGACTGTGAGAGTTGATCATATGAAATGGGTCACTCTTGTGGTACCTAACTAAAACACAGTGAGAAGCCAGGGTAAGAGAAAACAGTCAGGGCACAGAACATTGCTCCAAAAATGCAGTCCATCTGCAAGTCTGGCAGCTGAAATTGACTGCTGTAACCTAAACCAGTTGTATCTAACAGCTACTGAAAAGACTTGTGGCAACTCTAAGCCAATTTTGCCCACAGCCTTCACTTATCAATCTTATCAGTGCCTCAAAACCTCACTAGTGCCAATTTGTAACATTTCCTGGTTTTATAAAACCTCTAACCTATTCTTTGTTCTTCAGAATATACTGAAGACTACTGCTCTGTGTGTATACCCTAATTGCAATTATTCCCTCCCAAATAAACATTTTGATTTTAGAGATTAGTCTCTATATTTTATTTGACATTGACAGGGTAAAGGCATTAGCACAATGTGAATGCTTACGACTTTCTGGGTTTCTTACAGGACAATAGGGGACAGATTTTGAAAGAGAATATAGATTATGATTATGTGGACATATTTTCTTTTCAGACCCAAGAACCATTCCTCTTGTAAAACTAAACTAAACTAAAACTCTCCGAGAAGTTTTAGCTTTTCTGTTTCCCTTAAACATAATATGAGTTCAAGGGGATGGAGAAGGCGCTCATATTCCCTACCTAAGTTTATTTTACTGGAGACAAAGATTTCTGTTTTTCAGCAAGACACAGGTAAATAACTGGAAGAATCAATGTATTGAAGTGAATGAGTTTCCCAGTTTGGGGAAGGTATAAACTACATGAGGGCCAGCTGAAACAATGCTGCTTACTTGTGAGAAAGAACAGAAAGCAGATCTTTTTAGAGTAAGGTGTCCTACACCTCTCACTTTTAATCGCCCCATCTTCAACACCACATAGGACATTTTAAGAGGCAAAATGTCATCCCATTATACACACACACACACACACACACACACACACGCACATGCACACACAGCTGTATTTTTCTGTATACAGTTAACCATAGCATGAAATAATTTTTACATTTTTGCTTTAAAAATATTTTGCTAAATTATTTGGCTGTGAATGATTTCTGGAAAATCATTGTGCAGATCATGAATTTTTTTGAAGTGAGAAAAACCAATTATTTTCAAGGGTCAACAACAGTTTTATGAATACTAAATTTGACAGTTAATGAAATCCACTGAATGTTAGTTTCGTAGTATTAATTTCATAGCTTGAAACCAATACAATTTTTTCAGTTTGCAAATTCTTTTCTCCCATTGGTCTGTGGCAATGTGCCAATGGTGCCTAATGGATAAATGGTCCTGGGAAAAAGTGGAAGTGAGGAAACACTATACATGAACTTGCTTGTTTTCATCATTATATTTCATAAGCTCATCAAGGGCCTATTTTGTGTCTCCTGAAATAAATGCTGAGAGCAAAGGAACATCAGTACTAATATGATGGTGTTCCCCAACTACTTTGCATAAACTAACCACTAATCTTTTAATGCACGATGAATCAAGATGATATTAAAGGACAGGGTGCAGTGGCTCACACCTGTAATCTCAGCACTTTGGGAGGCCAAAGCAGGTGGATCACTTGAGGTCAGGAGTTTGAGATCAGCCTGGCCAACATGGTGAAACCCTGTCTCTACTAAAAATATAAAAAGTTTTTTATAAAAAGTTATATATAAAAAGTCAGCCAGGCTAGGTGGCGAGCGCCTGTGGTCCCAGCTACTCAGGAGTCTGAGGTGGGAGAATTGCTTGAACTTGGGAGGTGGAGGTGGCAGGGAGCTGAGATCGCGCCACTGCACTCCAGCCTGGGTGACAGAGCAAGACTCTGTCATATATATATACATAAAAAATATATATAAAATGTTCCTCAGTGTGATCTATGTTTATGTCCTTTATTATATCTTTTTAATTTTAATATATACTTTGGTGTCCCTACTTTATACTTCTTTTTCTATGAACATATATTATTATTTGATGATAAGCATTTATTTGTTCATTTGGTCACTGGCTCCCTACATGTATTACATGAAGACATTGTACTAGGTATTCTACCAAATTTACTGAGAAAGTTGGCACCTGGTAAACATTTTCCCTTGTGATCTCCATCTTCCTAGGCAAGGGAGATGCTCTCTCCTATTTCACTAAGAAAATAGACACCATCAAGCAAGAGCTTCTTCAGCTCCTACCTCTCATACCAAAGTATTATTCATTCCCAACCCTTCTGCACTTCAATTTTAACAGAGGCGTTGGCTCTCCCACCCAAAGCTAATCCCTCCTGATGTACTCTAGTCTCCATTACCTCCAGTCTCCTGAAAGAATTATCTCTATTAGTTATCCCCTTTCTCCTGCACCTTTTATATTTCCTTCACAAATTTATTCCTCTTAGCATGCTCAAATTTATTTGCAAAACAGAAAAAAAAATGTCTTCTCCTGACCCTGCTAGTTATCATCTCTCTCATCTTCTGAAGCATTCTACTTAGAGTTGGGGGAAGTGCTTTCATCTAGAATATAGGGTTCTGATGTGGTCACAGAAGTCTAACTCATAGAATCTCAGGGGTGGAATGGATCAGTGGTCTCTCACAGAATTCTTTGAACAGTGGGGCAACATTAACATCAAGAAGACAGACCTTTCTTAACCTTGCTTTGATTTTCATTGCCATTGTCCTTCTTCAAACCTTCAGGTTGTCACTTTCCCTCCTTTGGGTTATCAAACTATACACCCCCCTCATTTGCCTGCCCCAAATCTTCCTCCTCATTCCTCAAATATTGATTCTTTGAAATGCCATCAGGCTGGCCATGGTGGCTCACACCTGTAATCCTAGCACTTTGGGAGGCCAAGGCAGATGGATCACTTGAGGTCAGGAGTTCGAGACTAGCCTGGCCAGCATGATGAAACCCCGTCTCTATTAAAAAAAGAAAAATACAAAAAAAGAAAAGAAAATTAGCCGGGCATGGTGGCACATGTTTGTAATCCTAGCTACTCTGGAGGCTGAGGCAGGAGAATCACATGAACCCGGGAGGCAGAGGTTGCAGTGAGCTAAGATCACACTACTGCAATCCAGCCTAGTGACACAGTGAGACTCCTTCTCAAAAACAAACAAACAAAATGCCATCAGAGCTGTCTTTCTTAAACAGGACACTGATCAGGATCAGCTCCAGCCCACAAACCTTGGCTTGCTCTTATAACCTGAAGAACGCCCAAACTCTTCCGAGGACATATGAGACCACTCAAGAAAAGATAGTCCAGGATCTGGCTCAGCCCACCTTTCTAGTTTATTCATCCTACCCCTTTGTGTTCCACCATTTTCTACCATTCTTACTTCCTGGACACGTCCTGCCCTTTTCCCAAGCACACCCTTTACTCATGCGTTTCCTTCTACTCAGAATGTTCTCCCACGTGTCTTCCAGTCAAAAGCCTACTCTTTATCAAATATGGTATAAAGACTACATCTTCTTTTTTTTCTTCTTTTTGAGATGGAGTCTTGCAGTCTAGGCTGGAGTGCAGTGGCTGCAATTTCAGCTCACTGCAACCTCCGCCTCCTGGGTTCAAGTGATTCTCCTGCCTCAGCCTCCTGAGTAGCTGGGATTACAGGTGCCCAACACCATGCCCAGCTAATTTTTGTATTTTTAATAGAGACGGGGTTTCACCACATTGGCCAGGCTGGTCTCGAACTTCTGATCTTGTGATCCACCCGCCTCGGCCTCCCAAAGTGCAGGGATTACAGGCGCGAGCCACAGCGCCCAGCCAAGACTACCTCTTCTATGAAACTTCCCTTGGCATCATCTCATTCCTTGTCTGGGTGACAGTCTATATGTTGTGTGCTCCTGGCCTCAAGCAACCCTCCAGCCTCTCAGCCTCCTGAGTAGCTGAGATTACAGGCAAGAACCACCACACCAGGTTTTAAGAGGTTTACTCGCTGGGTGTGGTGGCTCACATCTGTAATCCCAGCACTTCGGGAAGCTGGGGCAGGCGGATCACTTGAAGTCAGGAGTTCGAGACCAGCCTGGCCAACATGGTGAAACCCTGTGTCTACTAAAAATACAATAAAAGTTAGCTGGGCGTGGTGGTGCACACCTGTAATCCCAGCTACTTTGGAGGCTGAGGCAGGAGAATAACCTGAACCTAGGTGGTGGAGGTTGCAGTGAGCCATGATCGTGCCACTGCACTACAGCCCGGGTGACAGAGTGAGTCTCCATCTCAAAAAAAAAAAACAAAAACAGGTTTACTCTTTGACAAATCTCTTCTTCACTAGGTTGAAAACTCATTTAAAGCAAGTATTGACTTACCTACCTCTGAATCTCAGCCTCAGGCAAAGCGTTTTACATCTGACGGGGATTTGAAAATTACAATTTAATTTGGAGATGTCTCTGAATATAACTTTTTAGGAAGAGTAATCCTAATTTATCTGTAATAAATGATGTTACTTCATAATGATTTACTGGAAGATAAAAAGTTGAGTGAATTATTATAAAATGGGGTTCTTGCCAATCTAAACTTGGTAAAAGTGTTTTGAAAGGAAAGTTGGATTTATGTTCTTAATTTCTAGCTCAGTAGTGACAGTTTTTGTTGTTGTTGTTTGTTTTTAAAGAACACAATGAAATAGAGGCCATGCCAATTGGGGCAGAATGAATTCCCAATTACTCTCACAGTGATCATCTACAGGCCTCACTGCAAAGGTTTGTTCACAACAAAAATTGTAGGTCAATATTATTAGCAAATCAGAGACTAAGTCATATCTAAAATAAAAATGTCTTAAATATTTTAAGAGAACAAATTTGTTTTAACAGCACCTTTGGGACTAAAAAAACAAAAATAACAAAACCCAGGGTCATCAATATAATAGGCTCAGCTGAGAAAGGTTCTTCAGCAAGTTCTAAACAACTCAGGAAAACTAAGAATCTCTAAAGTCACAAACTAAAGGCCCGAGAAATTATCTAGAAAATGGAGACTTAAATTAAAATTCACTACCATTATGTGGCTTTATCAGTTCAAACACTCACTCCTTGAGGACAAGGCTACTTCTTACACTTTTATCTGACATAGCCCACTACTGAGACCACAGTAAGGACTCACTTCATCCGTTAAATGATTAATGTTGACTCAATAATTACATAACTGGCTGAGTTATCTCCATCTCACATTCCAAGGACAGACTTAGGGGAATCTTTTTTCTTTAAATCCAAAATGTTGATAAATGGCCCACATTTTAGGCTGAATTATGTTGTCCCCAAATTCATATGTTGACGTCCTAGGCCCCAGGATCTCAGAATGTGATTATGTTTGGACATACAGCCTTTAAAGAGTAAAGTTAAAATGCGGTTGTTAGGTCAGGCCCCTGGCCAGTATGACTAGTGTCCCATAAGAAGAGGAGATTAGGACACCGAGGATACACAGAGGAAAGTCCTTGTGAAGATTCTGTGAGAAGGCAGGGCAGCACCCCAAGCCAAGGAATGAGGTCTCTGAAGAAAACAACCCTGCCCACCCCTTCATTTCCAACTTTCAGTCTCTAGAACTGTGAGAAAACAAATTTCTGTTGTTTAGCCACTCCGTCTGTGATGTTTTGCCATGGCAGTCCCCACAAGCTAGTACAGCCCAGGCACTGAGAACTAATTTAAAAACCCGACTCATGTGCTTGGCACTACATTATGAATTTTCTTGCTCCTTATTTATTTATTTTTGAGACAGGGTCTCACTCCCTCTGTCACCCAGGCTGGAGTGCAGTGGCTGTGATTTCAGCTCACTGCAGCCTCCACCTCCCAGGTTCAAGTGATTTCCCTGCCTCAGCCTCCCGAGTAGCTGGGACTACAAGGCACACACTACCATGTCCATCTAGTTTTTGTGTTTTTAGTAGAGACGGGGTTTTGCCATTTTGGCCAGGTTGGTTTCGAACTCCTGACCTCACGTGATCTGCGCGCCTCAGCCTCCCAAAGTGTTGGGATTACAGGCGTGAGCCACCGCGCCCGGCCTGGAAGGGAAGTTTCTAAGAAAAATTATTAAGGAATTTTAAAACTATGATGTACGTGTATTGTGGAGTATTATTGTGGGCAACTAATCAGATAATAATTGGAAGAATTGATTAGCCAGCTCGAAATCGCAGCACAATTACCGCAGGGGTGATCAGCTCCCACCAGCCATTCCAGGAGGTTGGGAGTCGTCAATTTGGAAGTGTATCAATTAAGTGGCCCCGCCGCCCCTCGTAACCTTCCCCCAGGCGCCTCCATCTCGCTGGAAACCTAGGGAACTCGACTCAAACGCTCTATGCCTATGGTCGTTTCACGGGAAAGCAAAATTAAGGGCAATATCGAGGACGCTCATTAATATTTAGTTTAGAAGACGGAAAGGTTCTTCAGCGAACCTAGAAGAGCCCTCCGGGCCCGCCTCCCGCCGCGGTCCCACCCTCGCCTGACCTGACCCACACTCTCCCTGTCGAGGCCCCGCTAGAGAACGTCCCACCGACTACAGGGACAGAAAGGCCGTTTATGTAAAACGATGTTTATCCTATTTCGCCTCCCACCCTCGTACAGATTTTGATTTTCCGCTTTTCCAACGCTTCCGCACCCTGAAACAAACCTCGTCTTCCTTTCCTCCCTCTTCTGGCTCCGAGGGCTACGCGCCCCGCCCCCACCCTTCAGTACCTTAGCAACGCGTCCTCGGTCCGTAGAAACCGATTTCCGATCTCTGCCCACTTCTGAAAGGCCTAGAGAGCAGAGCTCTCTTCTCAGAGGGGCTTCGCCCAGACTTTTGTCACTAAGAGCCCAGACTCCCCAGAGGCTTATGGATATTAATACCGATTATGCTGAAGGAGTGGAAGGAGAGTCAAGTAAAGGAAGAAGATCAAGTAAAAAGAACTGGAGAACACTGACTTTGTTTCCTCTCATTGTACCTCCTTTCTCCTTTTGTGCTTTCCTGGAAACATCGAATTTCAAAAAGAAGCTTACAAAGTCCACCATGCAGCTTGCGGGTCTGAATGGAAGTCAACAGTTTTTATTTGAATATTTGATGGAAGATTGCTTTCATGGCTTATGATATTTAAAAACAACAACAATAAAAAAAAAAAAACATTTTATTTCCAAGACCAAGAAACCTCCCATGTGGTTAGTAAAATCACCCCTGTATTCACTCAAGTTGTATAGCGAACTTGGCTGCACACACATACCATGTAGCGTTTTTATGAGACATAATGGAGATATACTCTGACATACATTCTGCTGTATTTACTGTATCCTAAGGAAACATTTGTCCTTATTGCTCACTTGTGTGAGTAGAAAATGCACTAAGGCCATGGTAACCATTTATTTTTAGAGTCATAATCTAAAAACGACTGACTTGAAAACAGCTTGTATTTAATTTAAAATGGTGGGGAATTTCACAACATTGGTTAAATTTTAAGTCAGGGGTTGGTCATCATTCCAAGAATGTACCTTATCTGATGCATCAAAATAGGAGGAAAAAAGCTTTAAAAAACAGCATTTCAACATCTGTGAAAAGAAGAGGAAAAAAACCACCAGCATTAGTCATCAAAAGTCCATGCTAGTGGCAATGGTAAAACTGCAAAAAAAAAAAAAAAAGTATAGTTATGTAGCAACCTAACTTTGGCTAGAAATTGATATTAATAGTCAAGGCATGAGAACACTGGAATCAATTTATTTCAAATATTTGAAAAACAAACAATACAATAATTAAAAGTAGAAGGTAGTTTGATTCTTTTCTCTTTTTTTTTTCTTTTTAAGGCAAAGTCTTGCTCTGTTGCACAGACTGGAGCACAGTGGCGTGATCATAGCCCACTGCAACCTCAACCTCCTGGGCTCAAGTGATCCTCCCACCTCAGCCTCCCTAGTAGCTAGGACTACAGATGCATGCCACTATGCTTAGCTAATTTTTTTATTTCTATTTTTTGTAGAGACAGGGGCCTCACTCTGTTGCCGAGGCTGGTCTTGAACTTCTGGGCTCAAGTGATCCTCTTGCCTTGTTTTCCTGGAGTGCTGGGATTTACAGATGTGGGTAGTCACTGCGGCTGGCCAAGGTAGTTTGATTCTATTTTATTATTTTAAGCCATATACATTCAAGAACAATGATTTGTATGGAATTGATAACTGGAATCTAGTTGATACTGGTGATTTGTCTAGGATTGTTATAGTACCTTCAGCTCAAAAATTTACAGAGAGGTGAAAATTAGCTT
>NW_012114688.1:1651866-1653355 GCF_000951035.1 Colobus angolensis palliatus
TTTTTTGTATTTTTTGGTAGAGACAGGGTTTCACCATGTTAGCCAGGATGGTCTCGATCTGCTGACCTCGTGATCCGCCCGTCTCGGCCTCCCAAAGTACTGGGATTTCAGGCTTGAGCCACCGCGCCCGGCCTAAAATTAGCTTCTTAAGTAAAGAACTGAGTTCAGAAATGTTAGCTACTCATTAATCTTCAGTCAATAAAATTTATAAAGCACAAATCTTATGAAATTCTTAGAATATTATCATTATCTCAGCTAATATTTATGGAACATGTTCTGCATGCCAGGTACTAGGCTACAATTTTAAAATAGTTCTAATTTCATCCTTTACTTTTCATTCTTAAAACTTAATCAGTATTTATGGAAAAGGTATTATCTTTGATTTTAGAAAAGACCTAACTGAAACTCAAAGAAATTATGTGATTTACCCAACATCATATAATTAGTAAGTATAAATATTAATATAAGACAAAGCACAAAGTATTTTCTCTTTAATAACAAATGCCCCGTAAATGTACACAAAAAAGAATTCAAGTGGATTTTTTCCTAACTACTTTAATTGCTCTCAGTTAAATTCAGTATTTACTGAATGAGTTCATGAACCTATTATAGATAAATACTGGGTAAAGGAGCCTAATGAATGTTTTATTTTAAAAGTATACAGATTTCTTAAAATATAAACTGTTTTCTATAAGAAAGCAAAGAAAGTAAAATCTGCAGACTTTTTCCTACTTCCTTTGAAGTAGGCCAACTACAAAGTTAGAAGGCACGTTCCCCAAAACTGCCCTTACTCTGACACTAAGTTCAGGGGGCCATCAAAACCCTGAATAGAACCCTCAGGGTCGATAATTTGCTAGAAAGACTCACAGACCTCACTGAAAGCTATTGTATTTGGGGTTATAGGTTACTACAGGGAAAGGTTACAGATTACAACTAGCCAAGGAAAGAAGTTCACAGGGCAGAGTCAGTCCAGAAATACCAAACATGGAGCTTTTATTGTCCTCTTCCTGTGGCGTCAAGACAGGTTACTCCCCAGCATTGTTGAATGACAAGGCACACATGGAGATTTGCTACCCAGGGAAGCTCACCCAAGCGTCGTGTTCAGTTTGTAGTGGGGCTTCATCACACGGGCATAACTGGTCGATTGCCCACATGGTTAATCTCGGTCTCCAAGCTGGCAGATACCACGTGACCCAAAGCCCTTGCTCTAAGTCACACCGTTGATCTTTCTGGAGTCCACACCCTAAGACTATGCAGGTATGGCCACCTCCCCATCCTAAATCACATTGTTAGACTATCCAATATGACTCAAGATCTTCAGGCAAACAAAGATTATGTCTCAGAAGGCAAGGGCAAAGGCCAGACTTTCTCTTTTTTGGGCAAGAGAGTCTTGACTTGTTTTTCTAAGACCACCAGAGCGAGCACAAAAGAACCAGCAAGTAGGCAAAGGTCAGGAGCAAAACTGCAAGTTTATTTTGGTAACCTAAGG
>NW_012114688.1:1659144-1659407 GCF_000951035.1 Colobus angolensis palliatus
GGCAAAACAGAATAGGTAGCCTCGCTGTCGATTAAAAAAAAAAAAATTAATTGTCTTACCCACTACCAGGAGAGTTACCCGCGGCTCGGTGAGGGTGATGGGGGTCCCCGAGTCTCGGCACCTTCAGTTGTCATCGTTCAGATGTAGGAGCTGGAAGGAGCTCCCAGAATCCTGGGAAAGGGGGTCACGTGGAGACGCAGCACCTGTTCTCAGGGTGGGGCAATCAGACTTCCAGTGTCCTCCCTGCTGGCAAGCAGGGCAGG
>NW_012114688.1:1661496-1712807 GCF_000951035.1 Colobus angolensis palliatus
ATGAAGAACCCGGAAGTGCACCATCTTGCCTCTGTTCGTCCAAACAAGTCTTTCCTATAAATTCTTTACTACACAACTACTAGGTTTAGAAAGTATCAAAATTTGTGTGCTTAATCATCCCAAATGGTGAAAAGCCTGTGATTTCCCACCCCTGCTTTCTGTCCTCTCTTGAGAAAAGAGCACTTTTTCCCTTGCCCTACACAAACCATGAAGCCTGGGAGAAGTGTCAGTGTACTTCACTGTTCCTAATGTTCCTTCCACACCTTTATGTTTCTTCTTCCTTAGGAAAAGCTGCCTCTTCTGAGGTTCATGACAACTATCTCCCCATATGTATTTACTAACAAATTCCCAGGCACTTCTCACTTTTACAGATTTGGGGACTTTCTCAATGTTCTTTTCCATATGAAATCTGTTAAGCCAATAGTTCTGCCTCAAAACTCTTTACCTTTCCAGATTAAAGCTATCTTTACTTCATTATCCCCTAACTCTGAAATATTAAGCTCTAGCAGGTCCTTTCTGATGACTACCTTTTATCCCATTTGCCCATTACCTCTCTTATTCTAGATAATATCCTCGGTGGTCACTTAATGACCTTCTGTTTCCTATTTGTGAATCCAATGGACATCTTTCCGGTCCTATGTTACTTGACATCTCTTCTGAATTGGACACATTTTACTTCTGGCTCTTTGAAACATTCCCTTCCTTTGGCTTCAATTACACAACTCTCTCCTACTTTTCTTCCCCTGCCTGCTGTAAATATCATTGTCCCCTGGGATTCTTTCTTGTTTGTTTTTTGGGTTTTTTCTTCTCCCTTTGTTTCCTTCCTAGGCTTGACATTCCCTTCAGAATTCAGTCAAAAATGCAGCATAGAATATTAGAACTTATACCATCTGAGTCCATTCTATGTTGAACTGAGTTCTGATTGTCTTTCCAGCTTTATCTCAGCCAACCCATGGTACAGAAAGTGACTACCTTGTAACTTAATGGGAACTTTTACAAAGTTTTGGGCTTTTTATATCTGTGTCTTTTCATGCCATTCCCTCAGCACAGGGACTTCAGAACTTCTGCAGCCTCCTGGTTCTAAGGATGGAGAAAGTTATCTGTTAGGCCAATGAGATTGCAACACCCTGACCATAGTGACTGGCTCAGGGAGAGGCAGGTGACTAACGGGAGGCCAGTTAGGGCCGAGAAAATTTGATTCCGGGACTTTGAGCCTTCAGGGAAGATGACTTCCTCTTCCAGTCTGCCTGTTATGACAATTTGAGTCTTATGCTGTGGGAGCCACTATGAAGAGCCTGAGAGTGGAGTCCCCCTAGGGGAAGCAAACTGAGAGCTGGACCTGGGCAGTGTCATTTGAGCCCAGGGTCAAGCTATCACTGAACCTAGAGCTACTTCTAGACCTCTTCAGCTAACATGATCCAATAAATTCTCTTTGTGTATAAACCAGTCTGATTTAGTTTTCTATAGAAGCCTGGAGACTGATAATGTGCTCAACAAATATTTGTCAAATGAGTGGAAACCATAAAATGGATAGAATAACTATCTCAGAGGGCTGGTCTGAGAAGTAAATGATTTACCAATCATTTACTTTTGCTAGGCCAAGCACAGTGCCTAGCAAAAAGCAGGTACATGAACGTTCATTATGTTTCTATGCCTCCAGCACTCTCCCTGTCACCGCACAGCCACACAACAAAGCTCAGAAACTGCTACCTGAACTTGATTATAAGTTCTAAGAAAACTCACATTCACAAAAATTTGACTTCTTCAGTCCTAGGTTTTTCCCCATAAGTCTTTTTCTTTATTAAAGACCACAACTTAATATTTATTTATGTTTTTAAAAATCACAACTGTAAACATATTCATTTGTATAGCATCAGATACAGTTTGAATATTTGTCCCCTCCAAAACTCATGTTGAATTTTAATCCCCAATGTGGCAGTATTGAGAGGTGAGGCCTTAATTTATTTTTTTTTAAATAAAGATAAAGTCTTGCTATGTTGCCCAGGCTAGTTTCAAACTCCTGGACTCAAGGGATCCTCTCCCTCAGCCTCTCCAGTAGCTGTCCTACAGGCAAGACCCACTGCACCCAGCTTGGTGGGGCCTTTAAAAGGTTCTTGGGTCATAAGGGCAGAGCCCTTATGAATGGATTAATGAATTATGGGTTAACGGATTAATGGATTATCATGGGAGTGGGATTGGTGGTTTTATAAGAAAAAGAAGAGACACCTAAACGAGCAAGCATAACCCCCTCACCATGTGATGTCCTGTGCCACCGTGGGACTCTGCAGAGACCTCCCAGCAGCAAGAAGGCCCTCACCAGAAGTGTCCCCTCAGTCTTGCACTTCTCAGTCTCCATAACTGTGAGAAATCATTCCTTTTCTTTATAAATTCCCCGTATCCAGATATTCTGTTACAAGCAACAGAAAATGGACTAAGATAGCATCTTGCAAGGCTTCACTTACTATACATGCAAAAGCAAAATATTTAAAGTAAAAGATTGTTAGATATGACTTCATAAATATTTAAAATTTCTGTATGTCAAAATAAGTCATTAAAAATGTAAAATAAAAAAATAAAAATGTAAAATAGGTTAAACTTGGAAATGTGCATAAACAAAGAGTATCTTAAAATTTTACAAATCACTAAGGACAAACACCATAATGAAAAAGAATGTATGTTGAGTATAGTCACTTTACAAAAGAATACCTACAAATGATCGTTAATTATATCTTTGATGTTCAATGGCGTAGTCAAAGTCATGTGCATTAAGCCAATAAAATAGAATCTTTTTTTATCATCTTGGCAAGCTGGGGAAAGGAACAGAGAAAGATGCACATCTATGCTCTACTGGTTGAACTGTACGTTGTCAGGATGGGAATTTACAATTTGTATAAAAACCTTCAAAAATGTTTTAATCTTTGACTCAACAATTTTACTTCCAAAAATTAATATTTAGAAATTAATCATAGAAATGCACAAAAAGTTGTAATGATGATTTTTATTTAATATTTTTTATAATGGTAAAAAATTATAAAGTGGGATAATAATACCTATCACCTATGTATTGAATTCTCACTTATTGGGTTTATTATGTGTCAATTACTGCATTTTCACATACATTATCTCATTTATTCTTCATTTTATCGATTAAAAAATGAATTTAGAGATATTAAATATGCTAATCAAGATCATAAATCTACTAAATGGCAGATTCAGAATTTAAACCCAGTGATAATTTTTTCCAAAGCCTATGATCTGATTTACTATCTTTAGATTTTCTTGTCAAAATTTTTATCTAGCCACAGGATGATATAGATGATACAGCTATTACAAGTGGTATGAAGAAATACATAACATAGGAAAATGTGTATGATAATGTGTTAATTGAAAAAATTATAAGATTAGAAAACTTCATCTACAGAATGATTACTTTAAGACAAAGTATGAGTCTCTGTTGAAAGAAAAAGATCTGTAATTAAGCATCCTCAAAAGATAGTTATCTTAAGGTAGTAAAGTTATATCTTGGAAATATTTTTCTACTTTGTATACCTTTGTATTTTCTTAATGCACAGACTAATTCATAGTAGAAACTATTAATGTATTATTTTTGCAGCCAACAAGTTATTAAAACACTTCAACATGGCCAAAAGACTTTTTTCTTCTTGTGAAACTGGAAAAGTCAAAAGCCTCTTAAAAAAAAAAAAAAATTGAAATTTCTTTCCATCGGGTGCTCAAAAAAGTTTTTACAAGTCAGTTCTGGGACTCATAACTATAATCCCCACACTTTGGTAAGCCGAGGTGGTAGGATCATTTGAGGCCAGGAGGTCAAGACCAGCCTGGGCAACACAGCAAGACCCCATCTCTACTAAAAATAAAAATTAAAAAAATTACCTGGGTGTAGTGATGCATATCTGTAGTCCAGCTATTCAGGAGGCTAAGGTAGAAGGATCCCTTGAGCCTCAGAGGTTGAGGCTGCAGCGAGCCGAGATCACACCACTGCACATCAACCTGGGTGACAGAGTGTGCAGCGGGATAATTAAGGAATCAGAGAGACCAAGGGGTTGAGGAGGAATTATTTAATTATTTAGGTGCACAGACCCAGTCGGATTAACATCCAAACGACTGAGCCCCGAACAAAGAGTTAAGCCACCTTTTAAGCATTTCGTGGGGCAGGGGGAGATTTGTGCAGTGGGAAGCGTGTTACAGAAGTGAGAAACAAAGACGGTTATTCAATTAAGACATGCATTACAGTATTTCTTACTTTTTAAGGAACAACATGTTTTATGACTTGAGATGATCTGTTTAGTGACTTTGCAGCTGCACAGCTAGAAAAACAGTCTTCGCAATATTTGGGAAAGGGAGAGATAAGGCTTACTAGCCACAGAAAAACAAGCAGTCAATTTTTAAAGGACTTCAGCTCTTTCTCTTCCTCATGGGGAATTGGTTTTTCTTACATACAGCTGAGTTTTTGCTTACACATTTTAAAATTTCTTTGAATTCCTGTTCCAAGTGAGATCCTGTCTCAAAAAAGTAAAAGACAAAAAATTTAATTTTTTTAAATTAAAAAGAACATTTTTACAAATTATATAAAGCTAAAGACTAAAACAATAATTTGGTGAGTTTAAAAGTAAAAGATAAACTAATGGAAAATAGAAAAACTCAGAGTGGATTAAATAAAATTCTGTAGCCATCCCATTTTACATGCTTCTCTACTCTTTATTCCAGTTTTGTGGCACTTTTACCTAAAAGAATGGCAGAGACACCTTTGTGTTATGCAGAGCTGAAGCCTCTCCCATTGACCTGCTCTCACAGGTATTTTATAAATACAGCAACACAGAAATAATTTTTTAAAATTTATTTATTTTTTATGTTTTGGGACAGAGTTTCACTCTTGTTGCCCGGGTTGGAGCGCAATGATGTGATCTCAGATCCACCTTCTGTGTTCAAGCGATTGTCCTGCCTCAGCCTCACGAATAGCTGGGACCACAGGTGTATGCCACCACGCCCGGCTAATTTTTTTGTATTTTTAATAGAGACAAGGTTTCGCCATGTTGGCCAGGCTGGTCTCGAACTTCTGACATCAGGTGATCCACCCGCCTTGGCCTTCCAAAGTGCTGGGATTATAGGCATGAGCCACTGCATCCGGCCTGGTCTACATAATTTCATTACAGCATAAACCACTTTTAATTGGACCTTGTGTTCAGAGTATAGCCTTACTTAATCTTCCCCATAGCTTTAAGAGGTAGGTATAACTATGCCCATTTCATAAATAAGACCACTGATTCTCAGAGAGATTCAATAACTTGACAACTTTCTTAGATAGTGAGAGGTTAATTCTTTTTCATTTCGAAGCCCAGGATCTTTCCACTTCATCTCACAGCATAACAAAATCAAAGGCTATGCATGTGCTCCCCAAAGAAAACTTAGGGTAAATATCTTGTCTGTGACTCAAGACATATTTTACAAGTGGCTAAGAGAAAAACAATCTTTAGACTGTTTGAAAATGAGTAGCATGGCTTTTAATATAGTGCTGGGGAGGATTTTTGCTCTAAAAGTAAAATTAAAGGTGAAATGATAATAAATATATAAATATCATTATAAAGGGTATATTGTCTTATTTTCGGCTCTTTCAAACGCAGACCAAGCAAAAACAAGGATTTTTAGTATAAGGATTTATCTGGGGGGTGATCCCAGAAAGTGTGAAGAAGTGAAGCAAGGAAAGATGAAATGTCAATGCATTAATCAGTGGGTCACTGCTGTGGGAGACCGGGGCTCAATTTCTCTGAGTAACATCTAAGAGTTGATGGAACTGATGTAGAACACAGTGCAGAATTGCCCTTTCAATGGGTGGGGAGGCTGGAGTGTTTTTATTCACCAAATCCTGTCTATCATGAATTGATGGTTGTTTCTGAGACATTATGTCTCTGGCACTTCCAGCCTGTCCTACAAGTAGACTGAGCACACTCCTGAGACCAGAAACTGTCCTTAGGTGGAGAGACACAGGGGCTTAAAGTAAATTGCCACTGCATGTAAAAAAAATTTCTGTGAAGCTGTGGGTGACCTTGAGAATGGACTGAGGGAATCTAGGCAGGATATCAGCAGAATATGCCACAGGGATCAATAATAAGTAAATGTGTGTTTGTGTGTGTATGTGTGTGCAGCTTCAGTAGAATAAAATGCAATTTCATAAGTAGTTTCAAAAAGAGTAAAATGCAGAGAAAACTATGTTCTCTTACTGTTATAGACCCTCCTACCACTTGATGGCAGCATACCAAAGTTTAGGTGCTTGAAACTAAAAAATAAATAAATAAATAATGACTTGATATGATGACAAATATTGATAATAGCTGCAAAACAACTTTCCCCAAATGTGCCCTTTTCCAGTTGATGGTGAAGCTACTGTTACTATATTGTGGGTTTTCAGAACGATTCTTTCAACACGTCACTTCTCCTTCAAATCCTGTCCATCTTGACACCTATTCTAGATTCACGAAATCATTACTACAGAGCAGTGAAACGCTTGAATTAATGCCTAAACCGCTTTCTTACTTTGTCTATCTCTTTACTTTTCACTGCTACTGGGCCTGATTTGTCTCTTTTATATTGGCATTCCTTATAGAAACAGGAAGATCCTTTTTAAAAAACAAATTTTGTAAGAGAAGAGTTGTTTTCCTAATTCAAATGTTGACAAAAAGGATTATTAATGCTGATAACTATAACCATTCTTCTGTATTCACTTCTTCTATTATAGTCACATGTCTTCTTAAGCTAGTTAAAATGATTTATTTTAAAACCCTATGAACGAAATTTAATTAAAAGTTAATGTCAAATACCATTATTATCTTGAACTAAATGTAAAATTAAATATTGATAAATTTTCATTAATTCTAGAATGATTGATATTCTGTCAAAGTCCTCCTGTAATTCCTTTGATTTCCCCCAACTGATTTGGTTGTAACTATGTGGGCTCTTTTTTTCTTCTAGCTTCTTAAATGCTGGTATTCTCCAGGGTTCTCCCTTCAGATTGCCATCTTCCCACAACCTATTCTCTTTTCCTATGTAATCTCACCCATATCCAAAATTTAAGTTATCACCTACTTACTGATAATTCCTGGATTAATATTTCTCACTCTGATCTATCTCTGAAACTCCAGTTTCGTTTTGTGATTGCTACAAACATCTTCACTGGGAGTCCCACAGGCACTGCAAATTCATCATGTCTACATGTTAATTTATATTCCTTCCCAAATTTGCTCCATCTCTGAAGGGAGAAGAAAGAGAGATCAGACTGTTACTGTGTCTATGTAGAAAGGCAAGACATACGAAATTTCATTTTGACCTGTACCCTGAACAATTGCTTTGCCCTAAGTTGTTGTTAATTTGTAACTTTGCCCCAGCCACTTTGCTCCAACTTTGAGCTCACAAAAACATGTGTTGTATGGAATCAAGGTTTAAGGGATCTAGGGCTGTGCAGGACGTGCCTTGTTAACAAAATGTTTACAAACAGTATGCTTGACAAAAGTCATTGCCATTCTCTAGTCTCAATAAACCGGGGGCACAATGCACTGCGAAAAGCCGTGGGGACCTCTGCCTTGGAAAGGCAGGTATTTTCCAAGGTTTCTCCCCATGTGATAGTTTGAAATATGGCCTCCTGGGATGAGAAAGACTTGACCCTCCCGAGCCCGACACCCATAAAGAGTCTGTGCTGAGGTGGATTAGTAAAAGAGAAAAGCCTCTTGCAGTTGAGATAGAGGAAGGCCACTGTCTCCTGCCTGCCCCTGGAAACTGAATGTCTCGGTATAAAATGTAATAATAGTACATTAGATACCTATTGCTTTGTTTACCCAACATCCTATCGTTACTGGTGGGTCTTTGTCTTACAGCTCCCAAGATGGGGGTGGGGGCCACTCCCAAGATGGCGGCAAGCCTTTTGTTCTCTGACCTGGGGTTCTTGGCCTCATGGATTCTAAGGAATGGAACCTTGAGCCATGAGGTGAGTGTTACAGCTCTATTAGAAGCTGTGGGTCATGGAAGAGAACCATGGGATCCCAGCCACTAGTGTTCAGCTCAATTAGGATGAACCTGGGCACTTAGCTGCGCAGGAACAATGGGGAGACTAGCCCAGTTGGGAGCGGCAATGGGTGCCTCACTGGATCAGAAATGCACTGGACACCCTGCCAGATCCAGAGGGGTAGAAGTCAGTGGTGGGTCTGCGACGACGGCGATCAGCAGTGGTGGATGGCGAGCGAAAGCTCACTCGAGCTGGAACACACATAGACCAGAAGAGTGTGCAGTTGCAAGATTTAATAGAATGAAAACAGAGCTCCCATACAACGGGAGGGGACCCAAAGGGGGTTGCCCCTTCCTGCTGAAATTCCTGGGTTTGTATCCTGATCATCATCCCTCCCCCTGTGCTCTCAGGTGATAGATGATTTGACTATTTCTTTACCTCCTGCTTTTAGCCTAATTGGTATTTTAGTGAGCCCTCTTTACTACCTGATGGGTCGGGTGTGAGCTGAGTTACAAGCCCTGTGTTTAAAAGTGGGTGTGGTCACTTTCCACAGCTAGGCTTAGGAATTCTTAGTGGGCCAGGAAATCCAGGTAGTCCTGTCTCTCACTATCTTCTGAGAATTGTTTCTCACATTAAACCCTTGTGGTAGATTAAATGATTGGTGCCACCCTTCCTGCTTCCTTGCCTCCCACTCTTGACAATAGCTTCACTGTGGGCAGAAGGTATTTCTTTCCCCTTGACTTAGTGTCCAGTCATGTGACTTTCATTGACCAATGGCTTGGTCATGCAGTAGCAGCAGCGTTAGGATGGCTCTGAGTCTAAACTTCAGAGGCTCTTATGTTCCCTGCCTAGCTTACGGGCCCAGGAGGAGTGTGATCTGGGTTCGTAAGACCCACTATTCCACTAGAATGGAGTACAGCCACTCTAGTCATCACTGCCTGGCAGAGCTGCCCAAGTCAACTGTCAGATCCGTGAAAATGAATGATAGTGGTGTTAAACCACTAGTTGGGGCACTTTGTTATAGAACTTTGTAGTGATAATAACCTAACCGATATACCTCCCACCCAGGCCCACTCCCAATCATAGGGTTCCCATATGATTTATCAGGTTCTTCTTACATGATCAAATCCTCTTTCCTGTCATCAGTTAGTCTAGAGGCTGAATGGGCCCCTGGGAGCTCTTCTTAGCGTTTTGTACTTGGAGGGGGAGCATTGGGCACTCTTTCTTGTGGCAGAAAGTCTGAAGTGTGAGACCTGGGAATTGTTAGCCTTGTTGGCCACCCCGTGGGGAAAGCAGATTTGCAGTGAGAAAGAAGACAAGTTAGGAGGCAGAGGGTGACACCTAGGGGCTTTTTAGAGTCCCTAGCTGCAGTTATTCCACACTTCAGCTTGAACCTCCATGACCTGTCTCTGCTTCCCCATAGCTCTTAATCGCATTTTGCTTATCTTATTCCCCATTTCTTTCTGTTGTAATCTTTCTAAAGAACAGGACAGGGTCTTATTCACGTTTGTATTTCCCGAAGTACTCTATCAAGTGTCTTACGTGTTATAGACACTCAATAAATACTTGTGAAATTAAAGTGGTTAGAGCTGCCCAAATCCCTGAGTTAGAGCTAGATCCTCCTCCTTTGTCTGAACAAATCCATATGTACTCTAAGCTACCTAATTTATACTGGAGGTTCATTTTTCAATATTTTCCCATAATTTGACTAAAACTAAATCCATAAGTTGAAATTGGATAAATGACCCAGTAAGCTAGTTTTTTAAAGTTCAAAGTATTTGTTATTGAAGAACCAACGGGTTGAATTTTATCATCCTTTAGCTTAAGGTCTATTTTAGCTCAAGATTCCATAGTTTTATGGTATATACAGTTAACTACTTTTCCAATCATAAATACAAAAATTTTCTAGTAACCCTCTTAAGGATCGTTACTCGAAAAATTGCTTTGGTTCTGAGTTGCTCAGTTAAAAAGAAGAAAAAATGCCTTGGTTTATTTTTCCTGATATCTTTACATAGGAATTATCTGGACTCAATCCTAGAACTTCTTTCTTTTTCTATCTATAGTCTATATCTAATTTCTTGGTAATCCCATTCATGCTTGTGGCTTTAAATTCCATCTATATGTAGATGACACTCAAATTTCTATATCCAGCTTGGTCTCTCCTCTGAATTCCAGGTTCATATGACCCAACCAATTTAACATCTCTATCTGGATAACAGGCATTTCAAATTTTTTTTTTTTTTTTACTTTAAGTTCCAGGATACATGTGCAGAACGTGCAGGTTCATTACATAGGTGTAGATTTGCCATGGTGGTTTGCTGCAACTATCAACCTGTCATCTAGATTTTAAGCCCTGCATGCATTAGCTATTTGTCCTAATGCTCTCCCTCCCCTTACCCCCCACCTTCTGACAGGCCCCGGTGTATGTTGTTCCGCTCCCTGTGTCCGTGTGTTCTTATTGTTCAACTCCTACTTATGAGTGAGAACATGCAGTGTTTGGTTTTCTGTTATTGTCTTTGTTAGCTGAAAATGATGGCTTCTAGCTCCAACCATGTCCCTGCAAAGGACATGATCTCATTCTCTTTTATGTCTGCACATTCTGCACATGTATCCTGGAACTTAAAGTTAAAAAAAAAAAAAAGTTTGAAATGTCTGTTATCCAGATAGAGATGTTGAATCAGTTGGGTCACATGAACCTGGAATTCAGAGAAGAGACCAAGCTGGATATAGAAATTTGAGTGTCATCTGCATATAGATGGAATTTAAAGCCACAAAGTATTCCATGGTGTATATGTACCACATTTTCTTTATCTAGTCTATCATTGATGGGCATTTGGCTTGGTTCCATGTTTTGCTATTATAAATAGTGCTGCAATAAGCATACATATGTGCACGTATCTTTATAGTAGAATGATTTATATTCCTATGGGTATCTACCCAGTAATGAGATGCTGGGTCAAATGGTATTTCTGGTTCTAGATCCTTGAGGAATTGCTACACTGTCTTCCACAATGGTTGAACTAATTGACATTCGCGCCAACAGTGTAAAAGCATTGCTATTTATATTCCTATGGGTATCTACCCAGTAATGAGATGCTAGGTTAAATGGTATTTCTTCTTCTAGATCCTTGAGGAATCGCCACACTGTCTTCCACAATGATTGAACTAATTGACATTCTCACCAACAGTGTAAAAGCATTCCTATTTCTCCATTTCTCCACAGCCTCACCAGCATCTATTGTTTCTTAACTTTTTAATGATCACCATTCTGACTGGTGTGAGATGGTATCTCATTGTGGTTTTGATTTGCATTTCTCTACTGATCAGTGATGATGTGCTTTTTTTCATGTTTTTTGGCCACATAAATGTCTTCTTTTGAGAAATGTCTGTTCATATGCTTTGACCACTTTTTGAGGGGGTTGGTTTTTTCTTGTAAATTTGTTTAAGTTCCTTGTAGATTCTGGATATTAGACCTTTGTCAGATGGGTAGCTTGCAAAAATTTTCTCCCATTCTGTAGGTTGCCTGTTCACTCTGATGCTAGTTTCTTTTGCCATGCAGAAGATCTTTAGTTTACTTAGATCTCATTTTTCAATTTTGGCTTTTGTTGTAATTGCTTTTGGTGTTTTCATCATGAAGTCTTTACCCATGCCTATGTCCTGAATGGTATTGCCTAGGTTTTCTTCCAGGGTTTTTATGATTTTAGGTTTCATATTTTAAGTCTTTAATCCATCTTGAGATAATTTTTGTATAAGGTGTAAGGAAGGGGTCCAGTTTCAATTTTCTGCATATGGCTAGCCAGTTTTCCCAGCATCATTTATTCAACAGGGAATCCTTTCCCCATTGCTTATTTTTGTCACGTTTGTCGAAGATCAGATGGTTGTAGATGTGTGGTGTTGTTTCTGAGGTCTCTGTCCTGTTCCATTGGTCTATATGTCTGTTTTTGTAGCAGTAGCATGCTGTTTTGGTTACTGTAGCCTTGTAGTATAGTTTGGAGCCAGGTAGTGTGATGCCTCCAGCTTTGTTCTTTTTGCTTAGGATTGTCTTGGCTATATGGGCTCTTTTTTGGTTCCATACAAAATTTAAAGTAGTTTTTTCTAATTCTGCAAAGAATGTCAATGGTAGTTTGATGAAAATAGCATTTAATCTATATATTACTTTGGGCAGTATGGTTATTTTCACGATATTGGTTCTTCCTATCCATGAGGATGGAATGTTTTTCCATTTGTTTGTGTCCTCTCTGATTTCCTTGAGCAGTGGTTTGCAGTTCTCCTTGAAGAGGTCCTTCATGTCCTTCATGTCCCTTTTAAGCTGTATTGCTAGGTATTTTATTACCTTTGCAGCACTTGTGAATGGGACTTCATTTATGATTTGGCTCTCGGCTTGTCTATTGTTGATGTGTAGGAATGCTTGTGATTTTGATTGATTTTGTATCCTGAGACTGCTGAAGTTGGTTATCAGCTTAAAGAGTGTTTGGGCAGAGACGATGGGGTTTTCTAAATATACAAATATGTCATCTGCAAACAGACAATTTGACTTCCTCTCTTCCTATTTGAATACCTTTATTTCTTTCTCTTGCCTGATTTCCCTGGTCAGAACTTCCAATACTATGTTGAATAGGAGTGGTGAGAGAGGGCATCTTTGTCTTGTACTGGTTTCCAAGGGAATGATTCCAGCTTTTACTCACTCAGTGTGGTATTGGCTATGGGTTGTCATAAATAGCTCTTATTACTTTGAGATATTCCATCAATGCCTAGTTTATTGAGAGTTTTTAACATGAAGGGATGTTGAATTTTATCAAAGGCCTTTTCTGCATCTATTGAGATAACCATATGGTTCTTTTCATTGGTTCTGTTTATGTGATGGATTACATTTATTGATTTGTGTATATTGAACCAACCTACATCCCAGGGATGAAGCCAGCTTGATCGTGGTGGATAAGCTTTTTGATGTGCTACTGGATTCGGTTTGCCAGTATTTAATTGAGGATTTTTGCATCGATGTTCATTAGGGATATTGGCCTGAGGTTTTCTTTTTTTATTATATCTCTGCCAGGTTTTCGTATCAGGATGATGCTGGCCTCATAAAATAAGTTGGAGAGGAGTTCTTCCTTTTCAATTGTCTGGAACAGTTTCAGAAGGAATGGTAGCAGCTCCTCTTTGTGCCTCTGGTAGAATTTGGCTGTGAATCCATCTGGTCCTGGGCTTTTTTTCGTTGGTAGCCTATTAGTTACTGCCTCAATTTCAGAACTTGTTGTTGGTCTATCCAAGGATTTGACTTCTTCCTGGTTTAGTCTTTGGAGGTGTGTGTCCAGAAATGTATCCATTTCTTCTAGATTTTCTAGTTTATTTGCATAGAGGTGTTTATAGTATTCTCTGATGGTAGTTTTTATTTCTGAGGGATCAGTGGTGATATCCCCTTTATCATTTTTTATTGTGTCTATTTGACTCTTCTTTCTTTTCTTCTTTATTACTCTGGCTAGAGGTCTATTTTGTTAACTTTTCAAAAAAACAGCTCCTGGATTCATCGATTTTTTGAAGGGTTTTTCGTGTCTCTATCTCCTTCAGTTCTGCTCTGATCTTAGTTATTTCTTGTCTTTTGCTAGCTTTTGAATTTGTTTGCTCTTGCTTCTCTAGTTCTTTTAATTGTGATGTTAGGGTGATGATTTGAGATCTTTCCAGCTTTGTAATGTGGGCATTTAGTCCTGTAAATTTCCCTCTAAACACTGGTTTAGCTGTGTCCCAGAGATTCTGGTACATCGTCTCTCTGTTCTCACTGGGTTCAAAGAACTTCTTAATTTCTGCCTGAATTTTGGTATTTACCCAGGAGTCATTCAGGAGCAGGTTGTTCAGTTTCCATGTAGTGTGAGTTTCTTAATCCTGAGTTCTAATTTGATTGCACTGTGGTCTGAGAGACTATTTGTTATGATTTCAGTTCTTTTGCCTTGCTGAGTAGTGCTTTACTTCCAATTATGTGGTCTATTTTAGAATAAATGTCATGTGGCACTGAGAAGAATGTGTATTCTGTTGATTTGGGATGGAGAGCTCTTTAGATGTCTATTAGGTCCACTTGCTCCGGAGCTGAGTTCAAGTCCTGAATATCCTTGTTACTTCTCTGTCTCGTTGGTCTGTCTAATATTGACAGTGGTGTGTTAAAGTCTCCCAGTATTATTGTGTGGGAGTCTAAGTCTCTCTGTAAGTCTCTGAGAACTTGTTTGATGAATCTGGGTGCTCCTATATTGGGTGCATATATATTTAGG
Organism: Colobus angolensis palliatus; assembly: GCF_000951035.1. Classification (NCBI taxonomy): domain Eukaryota; kingdom Metazoa; phylum Chordata; class Mammalia; order Primates; family Cercopithecidae; genus Colobus; species Colobus angolensis. The sequence goes on from NW_012114688.1 coordinate 1,675,765, forward strand.
ATAGTTAGCTCTTCTTGTTGTATTGATCCCTTTACCATTATGTAATACCCTTCTTTGTCTTTTTTGATTTTTGTTAGTTTAAAGTCTGTTTTATTAGAAACTAGGATTGCAAGCCCTGCTTTTTTTTTTTCCTTTCCGTTTGCTTGGTAAATATTCCTCTGTAACCTTTATTTTGAGCCTATGTGTCTTTGCATGTGAGATGGGTCTCCTGAATACAGCACACTGATGGCTCTTGACTCTTTATCCAATTTGCCAGTCTGTGTCTTTTAATTGGGTCATTTAGCCCATTTACATTTAAGGTTACTATTGTTATGTGTGAATTTGATCCTGTCATTGTGATGCTAGCTGGTTGTTTAGCAAATTAGTTGATGCAGTTTCTTTATAGTGTCATTGGTCTTTATATTTTGGTATGTTTTTGCAGTGGCTGGAACTGGTTTTTCTCTTTTCATATTCAGTGCTTCCTTCAGGAGCTCTTGTAGACAGGCCTGGTGTTGATGAAATTCCTTAGCATTTGCTTGTCTGGAAATGATTTTATTTCCCCTTTACTTATGAAGCTTAGTTTGGCTGGATATGAAATTCTGGGCTGAAAATTCTTTTCTTTTAGAATGTTGAATACTGGCTCCCATTCTCTTCTGACTTGTAGAGTTTCTGCTGAGAGATCTGCTGTGTCTGATGGGCTTCCCTTTGTAGGTGACCCAGCCTTTCTCTCTGGCTGCCCTTAACATTTTTTCCTTCATTTTGACCTTGGAGAATCCGATGATTATGTGTCCAGGGGTTGATCATCTCATGGAGTATCTTAATGGTGTTCTCTGTATTTCCTGAATGTGAATGTTGGCTTGTCTTGCTAGATTGGGGAAGTTCTCCTGGATAACATCCTGAAATGTGTTTTCCAACTTGGTTCCATTTTCCCTGTCTCTTTCAGGTACTCCAATCAATCATGGGTTTGGTCTTCTTACATAGTCCCATATTTTTTGGAGGCTTTGTTCATTCCTTTTCATTCTTTTTTCTCTAATCTTGTCTGCATGCCTTATTTCAGCAAGGTGGTCTTCGAACTCCGATATCCTTTCTTCCACTTGATTGATTCGGCTATTGATACTTGTGTATGCTTCATTAAGTTCTCATGCTGTGTTTTTCAGCTCCATCACATCATTTATGTTCCTCTCTAAACTGGTTATCCTAGTTAGCAGCTCCTGTAGCCTTTTATCAAGGTTCTTAGCTTCTTTGCATTGGTTAGAACATGCTCCTTTAGCTCGGCAGAGTTTGTTATTATCCACCTTCTAAAGCCTACTTCTGTCAATTCATCCATCTCATGCTCTGTTCAGTTCTGCACCCTTACTGAAAAGGCATTGTGATCACTTGGAAGATAAGAGGCATTCTGGCTTTTGGAATATTCAGTGTTTTTGCACAGGTTTTTCCTCATCTCCATGGATTTGTCTACCTTTGATCTTTGAAGCTAATGACCTTTGGTTAGGGTTTTCGTGGGGGCATCTTTTTTGTTGATGTTGTTGTTGTTGTTTTCTGTTTGTTAGATTTTCTTCTGACAGCAGGTCCCTCTTCTGTAGGTCTGCTGCATTTTGCTGGAGGTCCACTCCAGACTCTGTTCTCCTGGGTATCACCAGTGGAGACAGTAGAACAGCAAAGATTGCTCCCTGTTCCTTCCTCTGGAAGCTTTGTCCCAGAGGAGCAATGGCCTGATGCCAGCCAGAGCTCTCCTGTATGAAGTGTCTGTCGACCCTCGCTGGGAGGTCTCTCTGAGTCAGAGGCACAGGGGTCAGGGATTCACTTAAGGAGGCAGTCTGTCCCTTAGCAAAGCTGGTGCTCTCTGCTGGGAGAATCCCCTTTGTCAGGATCCGCCACTCTCTTCAGAGCCAGCAGACAGGAAAGATTAAGTCCGCTGAAACTGCGACTGCAGCTGCCCCCTCCTGCCAGGTGTTCTGTCCCAGGGAGAAGATGAGAGTTCTGTCTATAAGCCTCTGACTGGAGCTGCTGTATTTCCTGCAAAGATGCCCTGCCCAGTGAGGAGGAATCTAGAGAAGCAGACTGGCCACAGTCGCAGTGGCGGCTGCCCCTCCACGCACCAACTGATCATCCCAAGGCAGACTCCAGACTGTTGTACTGGCAATGAGAATTTAAAGCCAGTGGTTCTTAGCTTGCTGGGCTCCATGGTAGTGGGACCTGGCTGAGCAAGACCAATTGGCTCCCAGCCCCCTTCCCAGGGGAGTGGATGGTTCTCCTGTCTCACTGGCATTCCACGCGCTGCTGGAGTATGAACAAACTCCTGCAGCTCAGTTCCTGCTCAAACAGCTGCCTGGTTATGTGCCTAAAATCCAGGGCCCTGATGGTGTAGGCTCAGGAGGGAATCTCCTGATTTGTGGATTGCAAAAAGTCCTTGGGGAAAGTGTAGTACCCCGGGTAGGTAGCACAGTCCCTTACTGCTTCACTTGGCTGGGGGAGGGAGGTCCCTCGGCTCCATGCACTTCCCAGGTGAAGCGACACCCCACCCTGCTTCTGCACTCTCTCCATGGGTCGCACACACTGCATGACCAGTCCCAGTGAGATGAACTGGGTACCTCAGTTGGTAATGCAGAAATCACCCGCCTTCTGCATTGGTCTTATTGGTCTTGTTGGGAGCTGCAGACCAGAGCTGTTTCTATTTGGCCATCTTGCACCACCCCCCCACCCTGTATTTCAAACTTAACATGTTCCAAAACAAATTCTTCATTTCCTTCCCCATTCCTCTGCAAAATATATTCCTTTTAAAGTTTTACCCATCTCAGTTAATGGTCACTTTACCCAACCTTTCTAGTTACTTTTGCCAGAATCTATAGAATAAAATTGTTTTCACTTCTTGGCTTAGAACCCTTCAACAGCTTCCCATCTCAACCATCAAAAGAGCTTCCCTACACGACTGTCCACTATTCTTCACTGCAGTTACGTGTCTGAACCTCATTTCCTTCGTTTTTCATCTGCTACTGTTCTCCTCTTGCTCTTGCCACACCGGCCTCCTTACTGATCCTCGAATGTACCCCTGGGGACTCTTTTTCTTACTCTTTGCCATCCCCTGTCTGTCTGAAATGCTCTTGTCCAAATTAACTCCGTGGCCTTCTTCCTTGCTTCTATTAGATCTTTGCTCAAATATTATATTTCAGAGTGATCTTCTCTGAGCATATGAAACTTGCTGTCTACCTTTCCCATTTAATTTTCTCCAAATGTTTATCACCATCTAATACTGTATTTTACTTTCTGTCTCTCTTCTCAGACTAGAATGAAAGCTCCATGGGGACCAAACTTTTGTCTGTTTTGTTTACCCCTTTATCCTCAGTGCTAGAATAATTATTGGAACATAGTACACACTCAAGAAATATTTTCTGAGGCTGGGCACGGTGGCTCATGACCGTAATCCCAGCACTTTTGGAGGCCAAGGTGGGTGGATCAACTTAGGTCAGGAGTTTGAGACCAGCCTGGCCAACATAGTGAAACCCTGTCTCTACTAAAAATACAAAACTAGCTGAACATCATGGTGGGGGCCTGTAATCCCAGCTACGTGGGAGGCTGAGGCAGGAGAATAGCTTGAACCCAGGAAGCTGAGGTTGCAGTGAGCCAAGATTGTGCCACTGCACTCCATCCTGGGCAACAGAGCAAGACTCCATCTCAAAAAAAAAAAGAAAAAAGAAATATTTTTTGAATGAATGAATGTTGTAAAGTGATGTAGGACAGGTGAGCCCCCAAACTGGGGCTTAACCTAGGAGGGTTCTTGGCTTCACCCAGGAGGGAATTCAAGGGTAAGCTGGAGGTGTTCACTAGAAACTTGTATTGAAGTAGCAGTGTACAGCAGCATCAGAGATACTGCTCCTTGTGGAGCAGGGCTACTCCATAGGCAATGTGCCCAGTGGCAGTTTTGAACTTATATTTATATCAATTTTAATTATATGCAAATTAAGGGGAAGATTATGCAGAAATTTTTAGGAAAAGGGTGGCAACTTCACAGTCATCAGGTTGTTGCCATGAAAAGGGGTGGTAACTTCCAGGTGTAGCCATGGCAATGGTAAACTGACATGGCATGCTGGTATGCATGTCTTGTGGAAAGCTACTTTGCTTTGGCCCTGTTTTAGCTAGTCCTCAATTTGGTCTGGTGTCCAAGTCCTGCCTCTGGAATGAAGTATCATCTCCTACCTCAAAAGTAGATAAGTATTGATAAGGTTTGGGTTTGTGTGCCAACCTAAATCTCATGTCAAATTGGAGGAGGGGCCTGGTGGGAGAGGATTGGATCATGGGGGTAGATTTTCCCCTTGGTGTTCTCCTGATAGTGAGTGAGTTCCCAGAAGATCTAATTGTTTAAAAGTGTGTGGCACTTTCCCCTGCTCTCCCTCTCTCCTGCCACCATGTGAAAAAGGTGCTTGCTTCCCCTTCATCTTTCATCATGATTGTAAGTTTCCTGAGGTCTCCTAGTCATGCTTCCTGTTAAGCCTGCAGAACTGTGAGTCAATTAAACCTCTTTTCTTCATAAATTACCCAGTCTCAGGTAGTTCTTTATAACAGCATGAGAACAAACTAATACAAGTATATAAGTCAGAACAAAGATGGACGGACCAAAGTGATAAAGAATAATTCTCTTGCTGTGTGCAGTGGTGTGTGCTTGTGGTCCCTACTTGGGAGGCTGAGGCTGGAGGATCCCTTGAGGCCAGGAGTTTGAGGCTGCAGCAAGCTATGATAGTGCCTGTGATAGATGTTATGTAAACATTCTTATTTAATAGCCATATGCTTCTTTTAATGTGTATCAGAAAAAATAAAACAGCATATCACAAATGTGAGTTTCTGGATATGACTATTAGGATGGGGCTAAAGCAGGTAGAGCTGTAGTAATCTGTACAACTCATTAATTACAGGAGAGGACTCAGGCCTGCCCATGATTGTCATAAACCTGCAGGGACTGAATTTTCTCCTATAACTGTTCATAAGAATATATAACTTGGATGTTGCTATTCACTAGGATGTTTTTAAATTTTTAATATTTATTTATTTATTTTTTAAAAATACAGACAAGGTTTCACCATGTTGCCCAGGCTGGTCTCAAATTCCTGGACTCAAGCAATCCACCCACCTTGACCTCTGAAAGTGTTGGGATTACAGGCATGAGCCACTGTGCCCAGCCTGGTATGTTCTTATGTACTGAATTTTTTATTCCTGCATTACTTTCAGCACTAAATTGAAATATGATTTTGAGAAGCTGACAATTGTTGAGTGCTGAAGTATTAAAATGATTGCCTTGAAAGCACAATCTAGTCACTGTTGTATGCTCCAGCAAAAAACAAAAACAGAAAATACCTGAGAATGCACTTGAAGTTTGGAGAGAAGTGTTTAAATGGTGCTTTTCAAACTGCCAATTGAATTGTAAAGCCACTGAAGACCACTGGCTTCCATGCAGCCAGATCCACACTCTTTCATTTGAATAGATGGCACCCTAAATCTTTCTGGAGAAAATCCTCATGCTTTAAGATTGTTTGTATGAATAGATTTGCAAACTAGACTATCTTATTGATATCTTTGTTAATTTAGACAACTTAAAATCACTCTTACAATGTACACTTACATTATATGTGAAGGGCGAGTGAATGAGAAGATCTGCAAAACAGAATGATGGGTGTGCACCTTGATCATGTGAACTCTATTCTTTTTTGTTCCCCCTTTTGTTTTAGAGACAAGGTCTTGCTCTGTCACCTAGGCTGGAGTGCAGTGGCATGATCATAGCTCACCGCAGCCTTTATCTCCTGAGTTCAAGCAATACTCCTGCCTCAGCCTCCTGAGTAGTTAAGACTACAAGTGTGTGCCACCATGCCCAGCTAGCAGAGCTCTATTCTTTATCTGAAAAATTCTCTGAAAGTATTTAGGACATTATGAAAGACTTCATAAGATTTTGTTCTTATTGATTGGCAAGATTGAATCAATAAAACCTTATTTACCTTATCATCAGCTATTGTTTATAGCAATTGGTACCAATTTTCCATCCAAACAATAATACTAATAAATAATAAAAATGTGTCACAGTTAACAATAATTATCATCATTGCATTTCTGATATGGCCTTTTTTACTTAGAGTCACTGAGGCTCTAGGTCAATTTTGAAGCAGACAGAACAAGCAGGAAGGGGAAGTTAATGAGATAAAATCTTTCTCTCCCCTTCCACTCATAGTTGAATTTGCCTAAATGAAATCTGTACATCAGTAGGCCAGTCAATAATTCCCTGCAACTGTCTCATATTCTAGAATTGACTGGAAAGAGTCCCCTATTTACATTCCTTACATTCCTTTCCTTGAAGTTTTTCTTGTCTTTAATGTGTTCAGTATTTTTAAAATTATTTACAAATTATCACATGTAATATACTCATCCTAAAAAATAGGAAGTTATGGAAAAGCGAAAGGAAGAAAAAAATCATAATTCCATAATCCACAGAAAACCTCTATTGATAGTTTGGTGTATTTTTTTCTACATATAGTTTTTGTTTGGCTTACAAAGTTGAGCTTCAGTGCAGTGGTCTTCCAAATGTTTTCCTTCAGTCTTCTTAAAAGAAGATTTTTAAACTATGTACTCCCTTGCATATTTTACAACTAAAATACTATGTGTATATATATATATATATTTTTTTTTTTTTTTTTTTGAGACAGACTCTCACTCTCTCACCAGGCTAGAGTGCTATGGTGCGATCTCAGCTCACTGCAACCTCTGAATCCCTGGTTCAAGAGATTTCTGCCTCAGCCTCCCGTGAGCTGGGACTACAGACATGCACCACCAAGCCCGGCTAATTTTTGTATTTTTAGTAGAAATGGAGTTTCACCATGTTGGCCAGGATGGTCTTGATCTCCTGACCTTGTGATCTGCCCGCCTCGGCCTCCCAAAGTGCTGGGATTACAGGGGTGAGCCACCGCGCCCGGCCCAAAATATTTTTAAAGCTCTAAATAAACTTACTTTCTTTTAAATATAATAGAGTGATTGAACATTTCAAAGATGAAAAAACTAAGACTAGGCTGTTATAGAAACAGATATGATTTGATAAAATAGCTTTTTACTATCTTATTGAATAAAGTTAACCAAATCTGAAAGAAATCAAGTAAAATTTTACATATAAATTTTATCCAATGTTTTAAAAAAAAAGTAATGGTTCATCAAAAATGCCATTTATGGCCTGGCGCGGTGGTGGCTCACTCCTGTAATCCCAGCACTTTGGGAGGCCAAGGCGGACAGATCACAAAGTCAGGAGATCGAGACCATCCTGACTAACACGGTGAAACCCATTTCTACTAAAAATATAAAAAATTAGCTGGGCATGGTGGTGCATGCCTGTAGTCCCAGCTACTCAGGAGGCTGAGGCAGGAGAATCGCTTGAACCCAGGAGGTGGAGTTTGCAGTGAGCCGAGATCGCACCACTGCACTCCAGTCTAGGAGACAGAGAAAGAAAAAAAAATCCCATTTATGTTCAAGAGGATAGCCATAAGTCTCCCATATTCCTTCTGATATCCTATATTCAGAGTTCCAAAATGGGCCCAAATATCCCTGATTTGGCTAAAATTCAGAGTTTCCCAGCATGGGCTGAAATAGAAGTATTTTAGTAAGCTTCACACATATCTATATGACAGGAAAAGGCTTAAAGTCTTGGATGTTTAAAATGCCCTGCTTAATTATCCAAGAAGGCCTCCCTAAAACCAGTATTCCCATTTATCCATTTGTTTGATATTGTGAAGCTATTTACACCCAAGGCAATGCACTAAATGAGATTTGAGATGGAGGGATACTATTCACTATGAATCTAGAGAATGACTACTGTGAACCCAGGAAAGAGCACATATAGAATTTGAGAATCTGGAAACTGACCTCCTTAAAGGTGCACATGCAGTCTCCAAGAGCTAGAGATGTATGTTGAAGGTTTTGAACTTACCTTCACTTACTGGCGTTGTAAAGTCTCTAAGAAGCTCTTAGGAAATAAGTCAACATTGGCTTTCAATACATACCTCACAGGAAGTGGTGATGATTCAATCTGTAGCACACTTTCCAACAAAGCTGAATGAGCCATGAGGTGCTTGACACTTAGAAGAATAGAGCAGCTGCTGCAGATACCATCCTTTGGATGAGTCAAAAGATGAATGTGGCTGGGTGTGGTGACTCACGCCTGTAATCCCAGCACCTTGGGAGGCCAAAGTGAGCAGATCACTTGAGGTCAGGAGTTTGAGACCAGCCTGGCCAACATGGTGAAACTCCATCTCTACAAAAAATACAAAAATTAGCCAGGTGTGGTGGCAGGTGTGTGTAGTCCCAGCTACTTGAGAGCTGAGGCAGGAAGATCACTTGAACCCGGGAGGCAGAGGTTGCAGTGAGCCAAGATCATGCCGCTGCACTCCAGCCTGGGCCACAGAGCAAGACCCTGTCTCAAAGAAAAAAAAAAGAGAAATGTAATCACCAGTGCTGGAGGTTAGGCCTAGTGGGAGGTGTTTGGATCATGTGGGCGGATCCTGCATGAATGGCTTAGTGGCATCCTCTTGGTGATGAGTGAGTTCTCGTTCAGAGTTCAGCTAAGATCTGGTTGTTTAAAAGTGTGTGGCACCTCCTCCTGCTCCTCTTGCTTCTGCTCTCTCCATGTGATCCACCTGCTTCTGCTTTGCCTTCTGCCATAATTGTAAACTTCCTGAGGCCTCACCAGAAGCCAAGCAGATGCCGTGCTTGTACCGGCTACAGAACTGTGAGCCAATTAAGCCGCTTTTCTTTATAAATTACCAAGTCTCAGTTATTCCTGTATGGTAACACAAGAACAGTCTAATACACTCCTAGAATAAAACATAGGGAAAAACCTCTTTGACACTGGTCTGGGTAAAGATTTTTTTTAGATATGACACTGAAAACACAAGCAACAAAAGCAAAAATAAATAAGTGGGACTATATCAAACTAAAAAGCTCAGCAAAGAAAACAACCAACAAAATAAAAAGACAATCTACAGAAGGGGGAAAAAAAATTTGCAAATCATTTATCTGATAAAAGGTTAATATCCAAAATACATAAGGAACTCAAATGACTCAATAGCAAAAACAAAAACAATAAAGCTCAGAAAATCTGATTTAAAAATCAGCTCTTGGGCTGAGCGTGGTGGCTCACGCCTATAATCCCAGGACTTTGGGAGACTGAGATGGGCAGATCATTTGAGGTTAGGAGTTTGAGACCAGCCTGGCCAACATGGTGAAACCCTATCGCTACAACAAATACAAAAAAACAGACTGGGCACAGTGTCTCACGCCTGTAATCCTAGCACTTTGGGAGGCTGAGGCAGTGGGATCACCTGAGGTCAGGAGTTCGAGACCAGCCTGGCCAACATGGTGAAACCATGTCTCTACTAAATACAAAAAAAAAAAAAAAAAAAAAAATTACCGGGGCGTGGTGGTGCATGCCTGTAATCCCAGTTACTTGGGAGGCTGAGGCAGGAGAATCACTTGAATCGGGGAGACAGAAGTTGCAGTGAGCTGAGATTGCACCATTGCACTCCAGCTTGGGCAACAGAGCAAAACTCCGTCTCAAAATAAAACAAAATAAAACAAAAATCAGCTCTTGATTTTCAATAGCCTCCTAGCTGGGCTCTTCGTCTTCAATCAATTCTCCGCACAGTGTTGGAATCATGTGTTGCTTAATGACTGGGATACATTCTAAGAAATGTGTCGTCAGGTGATTCTGGACCTGAATAGATTTTTTTTTTTTCAAGGAAGACGGACAAATGGCCATTAAGTACATGAAAAGGTACTCAACATTACTAACCATCAGATAAATACAAATCAAAACTACAGTGAGCTGGGCGTGGTGGCTCATGCCTCTAATCCCAGCACTTTGGGATGCCAAGACCAGCAGATTGCTTGAGTTCAGGAGTTCGAGACTAGTTTGGGCAACATGGTGAGAACCCATCTCTACCAAAACTACAAAACAATTAGCTGGGTGTGATGGCATGTGCCTGTGATGCCAGCTACTCAGGAAGCTGAAATGGGAGGATCACCTGAGCCCAGGAGGCAGAGGTTGCAGTGAGCTGTAATCATGCCACTGCACTCCAGCCTGGGTGACAGAGCGAGACTCTGTCTCAAAACAAAAACAAAAACAACAACCTAAACCAAAAGACAAAACTACAATTAGATACCACCTCCCACCTTTTGGGGTACCTATTATAAAAACACAAGATATAAGTATTGGCGAGGGTACAGAGAAAGGGCAGCCTTGTACACTGCTGTTGGGAATGTAAACTGCTATAGTTATCATGGAAAACAGTGTGAAATAAAAATAATTTTAATTAAAAAATTAAAATAGACCCACCTTAGGATACAGCAATCCCTTTTCTGGACCTATAGCCCCCCACAGAATGAAATCAGCACCATGGGAGATACCTGCATTCCCATGTTCATGAAGCATTAGTCCAAATAGCCCAAACATGAAAATAACCTAAGTGCCTATCAATGGATTAATTGGTAAAGAAACTGTGGGCTATACAGGAATATCATGCAGCCATAAAAAAAGAAGGAAATTCTGCCATTGTAGTAACATAGATGCAACTTGAGGGCGTTATGCTAACTGAAATTAGTCAGACAGAGAAAGACAAATACTGTGTGATCTTACATACATGTAGAATCTAAAATAGTTGAACCCATAAAATCAGAAGATAGAATGGTGGTTACCAAGATTAGAGGGTGGTGGTGGGAAAGGAAGTTATTGGTCAAAGGGCATAAACTTGCAGTTATAAGATGAATAAGTTCAGGAGATCAATATACAGTATGGTGATCATAGTTAACAATACTGAATTATAAAGCATACTTGAAATTTGCTTAAATGTTATCTCTGCAAAATAAAGAGTAAATAGGATGAGAGATGTGTTAACTAACCTGATTGTATAATAATTTCACAAAATATGTGTGTATCAAATCATCACGTTGTTTACCATCAAATTATAGAACTTTATTCATCAATTATACTTCAACAAAGCTGGAAAACTAAAAAAAGAAACAGATGTATAATTAATAACAATGCTGGTTGTAAATTAAAACTAAGCGCCACATTTTTGGTGTCAAAATGTTTGACATTTTTAAGAAAACATGTATAAGTGTTCTGCCTCTTGGATGACACAATTTTAAATTAAGCTGTAAAAAAAAAAGTACTGACAAAACAGTTCACTTTCAGTAATCTGGGTTTTCCCAAGTAGTTACACGAGAGCCAGTCATTTCGATTGGACAGTTTGAGTTCCTCTTCAAGAGTCTGAAATGTAGGTCAGGGCTCTGCTGACATTTCCATTGACCTCAGAGCTGAAAATCTACAGTGATCACTGACAGCCAGGCAGTGAGGAAAGAAGACATGACACAGCCAACAAGGGTGGCAGCCTGGCTCTGAAGTGGAATTATGTCCTTCAAACAGGTTGAAAGGTAAATAGGCAGCGATCATTCAAATACTTAAAGACAGATATATTTCCTTTTGAAAATACATGGGCCAAGTTGTTTTCTCTTGCAAGTTTTCATGATATTCCATGCAGTGGTTACTGATGAAGAGGGAATCTATAATATTATATGGCATCACATCACTTTAAATAATAATTATTGCATATTTCCATCAGTTAACTTCTAACTAGGAACATTTTTAGGGCTTCTGCTTCTTCTATGAAGAGAAGAATTACGATTGCTAACAAATTATGAAAGGGATCCCTATATTTCTGAGCCGGGGGACCCCAGTTTTTTTTAATGTTACTAGATATTTTATGCGATTTGATGAGCTGTGCATTGCGTTCTCTTGTTGTTTTACAGAAAAAGCTCAGGTTTTGTTAAACAGATAAATAACTGAATAATGTTGATTGTTGAGTAAATGAGTTAATTAATGTAACTGATTAATTGAATAATGTAACTCTAGTTGTCAACACAACAGTATTATTAGGAATTTCTATAATGTGTTCCTTTCGAGTTCTCTACAGATGAAAGCTTTTTTCCTCTTTTTTGGTGGGTGAGGGGACAAGGTCTCACTCTGTCACCCAGGCCGGAGTGCGATGGTGTGATCATGGTTCACTGCAACCTTCACCTTCTGGGTAGCTGGGATGACAGTCACATGCCACCATGCTGGGCTAATTTTTTAATTTTTAGTAGGGACGGGGTTTCACCATGTTGCCCAGCCTGATGTCGAACTCCTGGGCTCAAGCAATCCATCGGCCTCTGCCTCCCAAAGTGCTGGGATTACAGGCATGAACCACCACGCCTCCCCGGATGAAAGGCTTTTTACAGTCTAACTGGTGATAGCACATATTGCTTAATCTCACTTCACTTTTCTTCATTTTGAATCCATTTTCTCTGGAATTCTGAAATTTTTGGCTCTTCCCAGGTTTAGCTCATCAAAGACTAGTATTTCTGGAGTGTGATAAGTACATAACTTTGGCAGGCAGAAGAATTCATCACCAGAAGTTAGCTCAGCCCAGGCACGGTGGTTCATGCCTATAATCCGAGCACTTTGGGAGGCTGAGTTGGGAGGACCTCTTGAGCCCAGGAGTTTGAGGTTATAGTGAGCTATGATAATGCCACTGCACTCCAGCCCTTGTCTCTAAAAAAATTTAAAACATAAAATAAATAAAGAAGTTAACTCAGAGGAGGAGGTTTCTGATGAGAAAGGCTAGATTAGGAGGAATTGTAATGGATCAAATGCCCTACTGAGTTAATTCATAGTCACTTTTGAAGAGTATAAAATTCCATTTGTTTGCTTTACTTCTCCATCTCTTGTTATATCTCCTAAATATACCAGTAACATTTCTTTGCTCTGTTTCCTTTCTTCCTTCCTTCCTTCCATTCTTCCTTCCTTCCTTCCTTCCATCCTTCCTTCCTTCCTCCCTCCCTTCCTTCCTTCTTCCCCCCTTCCTAATAAAAGGTTCCCATCAAATACAATAACTCTTAGGGAAAAATGTAATGCTTTTTATTATTTTACTAAAATATTACAATTTAAACATTTTTCATATTTTTTTCCAGAGGATAACAGTCTTTTCCTGCTTCCAGATATGAATCAGGTCACTATTCAATGGGATGCGGTAATAGCCCTTTACATACTCTTCAGTTGGTGTCATGGAGGTATGGTGTTTTGTGTATTTACTGCTGTCTTTCCTTCAACAAATGGAATATTGAGTGATTATTATTTTCATGGTGTTATGTTAGAATCTCTGAAGAATACAAATATTATTAGACTGGAAAAAATGTGTGCATAAAAATTACACAGAATGAAATAAAAATGGCCCAATCTCCTTCCAAATGCAGGATTTCTTTCTCAAATTTCCCTTCTGGACAGCCCTCTTACTCACATGTGAATATTTCCACAAAGGAGCTTATTAGTTTAAGTTGGCATTTCCTATCTTCAAACTATCATAACTGTTATATAATAACCTGTCAAACATTTGAATGTAATTCTATTTCACAAACCACTTATTGATAGTTACTATGTGCCTAGCACATAGTAACTGTGTGGGCCATTGGCAAGAGTATGGTTTTATTCATTATATTCAAACTTTACTGAAAAAGTAGGCTTTATCTAAAAAAGAACAAAAGATTAGTTGAGTAGCTAGAGAATGGGGTTCAGATTCTACAGTGCCCAGTGTTATTTCTAATCTTACCTTTGAAAAATACTGTAGCTTCATAATCTCTCAGTTCTCTAAAGTAGGACAGCTAATTATATTTGCTCTTTAGACACTTAGAGAAGCTTCCAAGCTAACTCTAGTCTTGTGCCATGGTGCTGAACATCAATAAAAGTGTAACAGAGGCTGGACTAGGTGGCTAATGCCTGTAATAGCAGCACTTTGGGAGGCCGAGGTGGGTGGATCACCTGAGGTCAGGAATTCGAGATCAGCGTGGCCAACATGGTGAAACCCCATATTAGCCGGGCGTGGTGGTGCTCACTTATAATCCCAGCTACTCCAGAGGCTGAGGCAGGAGAGTCGCTTGAACCTGGAAGGTGGATGTTTCAGTGAGCCGGCATTGCAACACTGCACCCCAGCCTGGGCGACAGAGCGGGACTGTCTCAAAAAAAAAAAAAAAGCCTAACAGACTAGTTTATGAAAGATACATCTAGTCCTAAAACTGTTTTCAATGGAATCATTTAATTAATAGAAATAATAAATTTAAAATGCAATAGTATGTTCTTCTGAATCTCTTGTTTTAATGTTTTACATGTAATTTATTATTTTTCCATTTATTTCTAGGAATTACAAATATAAACTGCTCTGGCCACATTTGGGTAGAACCAGCCACAATTTTTAAGATGGGTATGAATATCTCTATATATTGCCAAGCAGCAATTAAGAACTGCCAACCAAGGCAACTTCATTTTTATAAAAATGGCATCAAAGAAAGATTTGAAATCATAAGGATTAATAAAACAACAGCTCGGCTTTGGTATAAAAACTTTCTGGAACCACACGCTTCTATGTACTGCACTGCTGAATGTCCCAATCATTTTCAAGAGACACTGATATGTGGAAAAGACATTTCTTCTGGATGTAAGTGTTGGGGCACATTCGAAAAGCAAACAAAAGCTAGTCTAACAATTACCTGGTCATTACCACACTAGTCTAAAAACAGGGACAAAATGATATAGTTCAGTTTTTAGATTAGTTTCATACAGGAGCTGCAAACTCAAATATCTCCAGGGCCAGATTGGTGAACTATATGAATTGTAGAAGCTGATAGGAGCTATGCAGAGAAGAAAGTACGCAGGTGGTCTCCTGGGGGTAGCCACTGCCCAGATCCAGTAATCACAGGGGCCCAGTATTCCTACATCTTTTGGCTCTTCAAAGGAAGACAGAAATATAAAATTTTAATGTGTACTCTCTAAATTTTAAAATGTTGCCAATACATTCAAAAAACATTTTTTCACCTCTACCCTGAACGAACACTGCATATGTGAGGGCCAGCACCCTTAGATTTAAAATGTTGCTCTTTTAATTTTCTTGTTTTATTTTTCTAAACTAATATAATTAACCTTGAAGCAGATCCCATTGAGAAATTTTGAGGCCAAGGTTTAGGGGGAGTTGCAAAACTAGTTTTGTGCTCCCACTGTACTCCTAGGGTTGCGAACTTGGGCAAGTTGCTTAAGCCTCAATTCCTCGCCTGTAAAAGGAGGCTAATTATACAGGCTGTGTTATGCACCTGATTTCAATAATTTATTTGGAAGCATATGATAAAATTTAAAGTACATCAGTACCCAAATCCTTAAAAATACATCCTTTTGATAAAACATAGTGAGAGTCTCCTATAATCCTCTGTTCCTAATCTCACTATTCCAATTTACAGTCACTGTGTTTGTTACTGTAACTATTAATTTTTTTCTTTTTCTTAAAACCCACCTTGAAGGGAATAATTATTAATTTATTTAAAAGCTTAGTCAAGTTAATCTTAAAAATATATGCTAAATTCAATCTGTGCTCTGAGTGTCCTGGAAGTGTTTAAATCACTATAGTGATATGGGCTGGCTTGTATAATTATATACCTAGTTTTGGTTCTACTATTATGAAGGGGGTAAATCAGTAAGTTCTGCACTGTTTTAACTCAGATATTCATTCTCTATGGCACTTGAACCCATTTTCAGTAAAAAAATAAAGGAGTTTATGTCTTTGCCGTGTTCCCTTCCTCCATACTTTTGAGAATCAAACCTCAGTTCTTGCTTCTTCTTCACATTTACAACTTAGCTGGGGGCAGACCCATATCACCACTACCACCTGACCCCATTGTGGCTGCTTGGAAAGTAAGAGGCTTCCTTGCTCTATAATGAAGCCATTGTCCTACTTAACTCTGAGCAGCTGATCTTGGATGCTTTTCAAGAGGGAACTATAGAAAGTTGTAGAGGTGAGTTGAGGAAGGAAAGTCATAGGTTTTGGAGTCAAAGAATAAACCTACCTTGAACTAATGCCTTAAAGCTGCTAAACTTGCCCTAAATTGTGGAAATTAAACCGCAGGCAGACATCTTATCTGATGTATGAAATCTCCTTAGCTTGTCCACATCCTCAGGAAACATAAGCAAACCTCAATGCTTAAATACTTTACTATTTATCTTTTGGGGGTGGGAGTAGGGTAGAGAGACCATACAATTTCTTCAGAGGGCAAATAAGCAACTTTCACAGTTACAGGAAAAGGTTAGTTATTAATTAAAGCCAGAGGGAAAAAAAGGAAGCAAAATAAACATTGTCTCTGTTAAAAAACAAAATTCCAGCAAATTTAGTTTCTAGATCTGATAGGTTTTTATTTGTGATTCATGAATCGGCAGCATCTCATTCTATAAAATTAATCTGAGTATCCTGGAGGTGTTTAAGTTACTATAGTGATATGGACTGGCTTGTATAATTATGTACTTAGTTTTGGTTCTACTATTTGGTTCTACTATTAAAACAGAACAGTGGGTTTTTGTAAGGTAGGAACAAGAAATGACATTTTTATAAAACCTACCAGATTGGTTAACATTGTTACTTCGGGTTGTTTTCCTTGTAATGGTTAAAGCAGAGGGGTTTCTTTATCATCCCTGCTCAGGTTGACTGGGCTCTTTCTACGTGGTTGCTTTGAATTTTCTGTTTACAGGAAAAACTAGTCTGTGGGAGTTTTACCTGCTTCCTTAAAGTTTCAGCTTGATTATATGTCACTTAACAGGAGTGACTTTGTTTTGATTTGGTATGTGGGGGCCTAGTCAGGAGCTCAGTCCAAAACAATGGCCTCCTATACATTTTCTTTAACACCACCTTCCATGTGTTGCAGTTTGTATCGCTGATTACTCCCAAGAGCCCTCTCAGTGTTGGCTGAGGGGCCTCTGTCCCCAGACCTAACACCAGGCAATGTAGAAGGTAAGAGAATGGACTTTGTTCCTCTTCCAGGACAGTCTAATAGAAATACGTTCTCTGCTGATGGCTGCTTAGAAAGAACATCACTCTTTCCACTTACTTAACTTGTGAGTTGAAACTCCTTACATAGGCCTCTGGTTATGAGTGTAAAAATGTAACTGCCAGGTAAGAATTTACTCAAACCCCTGGATTCAAGCTGAATGTCTTCTTGAGCTCTACATTCTTAGCAAACAAAACTTCCTATTTAAGTAGGTCAAAAAAAGGTTTTTGAGGGTTTTGTGGCATTCTAGAAATCACATTGCTTTCACTGGACAACTTTGATCACAGGATATTTGTCATGTGAGATTTACTATGTCAACTTATCATCATTGCTTTGAACAAAATGATTATATGTATTTTTTTAGACTAGAGACAAATTGTAAAAGACAAGATAAATGAGTCATTACTTTCCTTGAAAAGCTATCCAAATATATTTTAAAGTGCTGTGCTTTAATGTATAATTTGTGAAATATAAACCATATTATCACAATTTCCATTTTTAGCCACAATCCTAAACACTTCTTAGATTCTTATCTAAGATTAAATGCACACATATTATGGGAAATTTGTTCTAATCAGACCATACCAATCATCGGATAAAATACAAGATGTCTTTATTCGTTTAAAAATATCAAATTAAACCGTGCACAAATAGTCACATTTCCACTTAATCATTTGTTTAAAATTTTAAGTATCTTTGACTTTTTACATTTTGACCTTCTTTGGCCTTTATTTACAATGATGAAAGCACACTTTTTATTCAATAAAAGCCTCTGAATATTTGTTTCTAACATTGTTATTAAGTATGATTACAGAACAATTAGGCTGGCCTGTGCCCTGCTTGAGTAAGAAATTGTAGAGTGATCTTTGCCAGAAGCATTGCATCTCTCTCCACTTTAATCCTTCTCGTTATTATCTTAATTGAGACAATCAGTTCATGGAATAAACTTTATTGAGTAGTTACTATGCACCAAAAATGTGTTAAATGCTAGAAGTACAAAGAAGAGGAAAACACAGGCTGCTTTCAAGAAGCTCTCAGTAGAAAAGGATCCTTGGCTAGAGTCTGAATTAACAAAAAACCTGGCCTGTGATTCCTGAGTGTCCCAATAATAGGGGAAGGGTGGGATTGGCAGGAAAGAGCAAAAACATAAACCCCCTTTTGTACATCTCAGGGTATTCTCTAGTATCTAGTTGTATAGCCAGGTTTTGTTCTTGGATATTGAATAACCTGGCAATGAGGCCTAACAACTTGATGTTATTTTCATAACCATACTCACAGGCCCGTCTTAAATTGCTTCATATTAACAAATACTTATTTGCGTGTGTGTGTGTATATAGTCATCTTTTTTATCTTTTGCAAAGTTAATTAACCATCAGACATTTGTAACCCCAAGAATTCACTTCACGTAGGATGCCGTGGTGTAACATAGCCCAAACGATTTGATGGCCAAATCAATGACACTCTCTATCTGAAACCAGAGGGAAAAATAACTGCAGCACCAATCATTGTAATCAATGAGGGACCACAACTGAATCTCCAAAATGATTTAAATTCATGTTTCCACACTTATTACATTTAAGGCTCAATTAAAACAAAGATTTATTTTACCCTACTTGGAACCCAGTTACCATTGTAACTCAATGCTACAAGTCCCCAAAACGTTGTAAAGTACTTTTTAGTGTGTTCTTACTGTTTGAAGATAGCTTTTTTGAAAAGGATATTAGACCTTCGATATATGAAAATAGTTTTTTAATTGTAAAATCAAATTGCATTCAATATAGAGAGTTTTTAAAATGTAGACCAGCAAAAAAGAAATACCTATCATTCCCATAATCCTATAACTTTGCTAGTAACCATAATCCCTCGTTAATAATTTGGAATATGTCTTTGAAATTTCAGACCCTCTGTTTCTCAATCTCTCGCTTAAATGAAACCACTAATTGAACCATTTTGCAACCTGCTTTTTTCACTTTGCCATATGATCATTACTTCATTAAATATACTTTTAATTCCTTCCAAAGGCCAAGTACTTAAATTGTCTTCTACAGCATTGCTTTTGGATGTGTTTAGGACTGGATTGTAGTTTATTTAACCTTATTTTGGAAAATTGAGCTTGTTTACAATTTTTTCATTGTTATGAACAATACTTTAAGGGCACATCCTTTAAGCCAAATATTTTATATATCTATGAACATTTCATTAAGGATGCATTCTTAGATGTATAACTGCTGAGCTGCAAAATATTACACCTTCTTTTACAGATTGTGATATGTAAAGTGCTCTCCACAAAGGCTGGACCAATTTGTACTTCCACCAGAAGTGTGTTAGAGGACTTCCATGAGTCCACACCAACACTGTGTACTGTCATTTTTCAAAATCCTTGCTAATTTGATAGGTTTAAAGACATCTAGTACCGCCTTGTTTTGCAGTGAGAATAAAATTTTTAATATATTTGTTTATTATTTTACAAGCAAATTTTTGGTAAGCAATTTGCAGGTGAAGTGAAAGCAATATGTACTTAAGATAAATCTTTGGATGGAACATCACATGCCTAAATGTCTGTATTTTTATTCTTTATGAGCTTCTATCCTTCCACTTGTCTTGTCATTCTCTGAGCAGTCAAGTGTCCCAGCAGTATTTCACATGTAGGGATGAACTAAGAGAGCCACACCTGAAAAGTGAAGATTTAATAAACTCTCAATATTTCTATATTTAAAAAAAATCTTAATCTTATTCACTATTGAATGATATAACTGAAAATTCTGGGTGTCATTCGATAGTGGTTGGAGTTTCATAGGCTTTAGAGGCCCCAAAAAGTCAATGTCATCAGAACTCTCTCATCTTTTCCTGTCTGCTAGGTATTGCTTTCCCCTGTGTTGGCTTCATTCTTAAATAGACTAAAGACTGTGAAAAAGCCTGTTTCACAATGACAGCAAGATGGCCACCAGCAACTAACAGCTCACATGCTACTCAGAGATAGCAGTTTCAGGAGCACAGAGTGTGCTTCTTTTACAACAGTTTAGAAAAAGTGCCTTGGAGAATTCTGATTGGTTCATCATGAGTCATATGTTCATTCCCAAGGGAAATTCTCCTATTAGTCAGCCTACCTCAAAGGCACACTTCTGTGGAGAGCCTCTTGATTGACAGGCCTTGGGGTTGGGGTGGGGGTGAGATTGGAGTGAGGGGCTAGAGGGGATGTCAGTTCTCAAGAGGGAAAGATGCTAGCCAACGAAAAATAAAAATGTTCCCCATAATATGGCCACCTGGAGAAAGAGCTGGGCAGGAATAGGGGTGGGATGAGTTGAGCGGAGTGATGGGAAAAGAGCCTTGAAATAGAATTGCGTGAATACCAAACTTTTTAAAAACCTTGTTGTGGTGGTGGTAAAATACATAACATAAAATGTACTATTTTTACCATGGTTAAGTATACAGTTCAGTGGCACTAAGTACATGTACACTGTTGTGCAACCATCACCACCATTTATTTCCAGAACCCTCTTATTGGAAGCTGAAACTCTGTATCCTTTAAACAAATATCCACTTCCTTCTCCTCCAAGCCACAGCAACTGCCATTCTGCTTTCTACGAGCTTGACTATTCCAGATACCTTGTGTAAGGGGAATCGTGCAATATTTGTCCTTTAGGGTCTGGCTTACTTAGCTTAATATAATGTCTTCAAGTTTCATCCACATTGTAGCATGTGTTAAAGTTTCCTTCTTTTTTAAGGCTGAATAATATTTTATTGCATGTATGAACACAAAACTTTTAAAATGAGTAGTGGAAAATGTGCAAGAGAAGAAGATAGTCTGCCAGAGTAGGAGAAGAAAACTACAAAGAACCCATTTGCAAGAGCCAAAAGCAAAGAGGTTTCTTTTCTTGTCTTGTTTTTGAGACAAGGTCTCACTGTGTCACCCAGTCTGGAGTGCAGTGTGTTGATCATGGCTTACTGCAGCCTCAAACTCCTAAGCTCCAGGGATCCCTCCAGTCTCAGCCCCCCAAGTAGCTGAGACTACTGGATGAGCCACCACACCCAGCTTTAAAACAGAGAGCTTTCAAGGAGGGAGTGAGCAAAATATCAAATGCTGCAGAGATTCTCTGTGGACTTTTATTTTAATTACAAAATAGATGAAAAGGAACAAATAGCCTTCTTTCTTATAAAAAATTTTCAATGAAGAATGACAAGAGATGGGGTCTGTTGAAGAGAAAGTCATCGAAGACCTTAACAACAATGGTTTTGGTGGAATTGTGGAAGCTGAATCCTGATTGTTTTGGGTTCAAAAGCATATGGGAAATGAAGAATAATAGACTCTTTAAAAGTGTTTAGCTGTTAAGAAAAAGAGAAAGATACAGGAGTAGCTGGGGGAGACTGAATTTAGGATACTATAGTCAAGTATAAGAAGAAGAGGAATGGATACTTGATGGTAAGGTGGGTTGCAAGGTAAGGTAGTAGGGATGGAATGAGGAGCAGGGAGGTGCTAAGTGCTGACTGACCTGATTTTCAAATAAAATTGTCAGTTTCTCAACTGACTACTTTATAGAGAACTTCATATTTCTTATGGCAGCTCCTAAGTGATATGTTTTGTTGCAGATCCGCCAGATGTTCCTGATGAGGTAACCTGTGTCATTTATGAATATTCAGGCAACATGACTTGCACCTGGAATGCTGGGAAGCTCACCTACATAGACACAAAATACGTGGTGCATGTGAAGAGGTAGGTCCCTTCCTCATGGCTTCATATAAGCGGTTCCACCCTGATTCAGCCGGAGCTCTGCCTCCAGCAGAGATCCAAGAAATCAGCCTCAAACATTAAATATATACCCTGATTTATCCCTAATTTCCTACTTATGATCAGTGAACCTACCAATGCCCTTTTCGGGCCATTAATATTTTCACTCTGGCAGGAAAGTATTCTATAATCTTTCAACCCTTTTTATTCATTTGTAGGTAACTGGTAGCAGGGGCCTAATGGTGGTACAGCCCAGCACAGTTTTCAATCATTGCTTAGGATGGGCACAGTGGCTCACACCTGTAATCCCAACACTTTGGGAGGCCGAGGTGGGCGAATAACCTGAGGTCAGGAGTTTGAGACCAGCCTGGCCAACATGGTGAAACCTGGTTTCTACTAAAAATACAAAAATTAGCCTGGCATTGTGGCGGGCACCTGTAATTCCAGCTGCTTGGGAGGTGGAGGCAGGAGAATTGCTTGAACCTGGGAGGCAGAGGTTGCAGTGAGCCAAGACTGCGCCACTGCACTCCAGCCTGGGTGACAGAACAAGACTCCATCTCAAAAAATAAAATAATAAAGCATTGCTTAAAAACCTGCTCTATTCTTCTTCTAGGGTTTCAACAACTTAATTTACCCGAATTGCTATGATTTTTAATCTTTAAATGGGCCTAAAAATAAAACCTACATACACGGGTTTGTTTTAATTCATTATGTGGAATTTGGCTTTTAAAGTGCGTATAATCATGCCACATTACCATTAAATTCATGGAAGCTATTAATTGTTAACAGTGACCCTCAAATCTTAAATTTAGTGTCTGTATAGCTGATCAACTTTCCTGTTTGTCTCATACTAAGGGGGTTTTCAGGACAAAGGATTTTCAGTTTTAAAACCTGGAAAGTTGTGGGCAAACTAGGACAAGTTGCTCACCTTATTCGTGTTTCTTGTTTTGTTTAGTTTATTAAAAAATAAAATTCCAGGCGAGGCACAGTAGCTCACGCCTGTAATCCCAGCACTTTGGGAGACTGAGGCTGGTAGATCACCTGAAGTCAGGAGATCGAGATCAGCCTGGCCAGCATGGCGAAACTCTATCTCTACTAAAAATACAAAAATTAGCTGGGCATGGTGGTAGGTGCCTGTAATTCCAGTTACTCAGGAGGCTGAGGCAGGGAGAACTGCTTGAATCCGGGAGGCAGAGGTTGCAGTGAGCTGAGATCATGCCACCGCACTCCAGCCTGGGTAAAGGGCGAGACTCTGTCTCAAAAATAGTAATAAATGAAATAAAATAATATAAAATGCTGGCTGGGCGAGGTGGCTCATGCCTGTAATCCCAGCACTTTGGGAGGCCGAGGCGGGTGGATCACCTGAGATCAGGAATTCAAGACCAGCCTGGCTAACATGGTGAAACCCTGTCTCTACTAAAAATGCAAAAATTAGCTGGGTGTGGTGGCACACACTTGTAATCCCAGCTACTCGGGAGGCTGAGACAGGAGAATCGCTTGAACCCGGGAGGTGGAGTTTGCAGTGACCCTAGATCGCACCATTGCACTCCAGCCTGGGCAACAAGAAGGAAATTCCATCTCAAAAAATAAAAAATAAAATAAAATTAAATTAAATGCCTTCTGTGGTGTTTTTGAAGTACACTTTTTTTCTGTCAGTAATTCTTAAAAATTTCACAAACTATTTTTTAAAGCATTTATTGGACCCTTACTGTTTGCCAAGCACTGGGTCAAGAGCTTTATAAATGCTGCCTAATTTAATACTTGTACAACCATGTGAAGCACTGGGATCCTACAAATGCTTGTGTCCTCCTAAAATTCATATGTTGAAACAAACCCCCAGTGCAAGAGTAACAAGAGTTGGGGCCTTTGAAGTGAGATTAGGTCATGAGGGTGAAGCCCTCATGGATGGAATTATTGCCCTTCCATAAGAGGCCTGAAAGAGAGCTTGTTTGCCCTTCTACCCTGTGAGGACACAGCCAGAAGGTGCTATCTATAAAGCAGAGAGTGAGCCCTCACCAGACACTGAATCTGCTGAGGCCTTGATCTTGGACTTCCAAGCCTCCAGAACCGTAAACAATGAATTCCTGTTGTTTATAAATTACCTAGTCTAAGGTATTTGTATAGCAGCTAAAACAGACTAAGACACATGTGTGCAATTATTTTTCCCATTTGTATAGACAAGGGAACTGAGACTTAGTGAGGTCAGGTATGTATCCAGGACCACACAGTTGCAGAGAAGGAGAGGTGGAATTTGAACATAGGTTGCCCGACTGTCTTCTTAACTCATTTTCTGCCGAAGGCATGTGGAGGTCCAGATCGCGGAGCATCTTTAAAATATTCTGTTCAGTTCTCATCATTATGGAAGGGAATAACCTTCTTTTTGAAAAAGTAATCTTTTTATTTATTTATAGGGTGTTTGTTTTCTGTTTGTTTGTTTTGTTTTTGTTTTTTGAGTCAGGGTCTCTGTCACCCAGGCTGGAGTGCAGTGGCACAATCTTAGCTCACAGCAACCTCTGCCTCCTGGGTTCAAGCAATTCTCCTAGTCACCAAACCCGGTCTGTATTGAAGAGAATTACCTAATCTTGCGCT
The DNA here is from genome assembly GCF_000951035.1 of Colobus angolensis palliatus. Lineage (NCBI taxonomy): Eukaryota > Metazoa > Chordata > Mammalia > Primates > Cercopithecidae > Colobus > Colobus angolensis. The sequence goes on from NW_012114688.1 coordinate 1,699,970, forward strand.
CTCTCTCTCCACCTGTTAGATACTCAGAATAATTTTGATTAAGTGAAACGTAAAAAGCAATACCTCTTCATTCAAGAAAGTGTATGTAGAAACTAGACAGATTTAATGAACACATTACTAGACCTGGAGTTACCAGCTACATGCCATGGGCAAGAGGCATACACCTTTCATTCTGAACAGGAGTTAAACAGAGGCATATTCCAGTATCAAAGAGATGATGAAAACTCTGATATCAGGGATGGGTAGAGTTGATGGATGAGATGCAATATGCTAAGTGCTGTGCTCTGTACTTCATGTGCATGACATCTTCAATTCTCAAGCTTGTGAGGGAACGACTGTTATTGTTCCCATCTTACAGATGGCTTGGGGAGCTCACATTACCTCTCCAAAGTCACTTGACTAAGAAGTAAAGGAGCAGGGATTTTAACGGGGATCTCTCTGGCTAAACCACTGGAGACTAAACCTCTACCCCTTGCCTATAGGGTAAAGTGGAAAAGCCATGAGAGCGAGACAACTAGAGTCTCATTGCTAAGTCAACTTTAGGAATTTGAAGGTGAGGGCAGTATGGCAGCAACCTTTGCACTTCAAGCTCACAGAAAAACCCGGCAGTGCCAGACTAACAGAGAGCCTAGTGTCTTGAGGCTCTTCACTATCTCCCCGAACCTGGAAGGATCTCCTGAACTGCTGATCCTGGTTGTTTGGTTAATTCATTCTTCCTTTGTTTTTAATATAACACTTTATTAAGTATAGTTCATCTACCATACAATTCTCCTTATTTAAAGTATATCATTCCTTGAGTTTTAGCACCCATCACTACAATCAATATTGAACATTTTCATCATGCCCAAAAAAAGCACATCCATTAGCAGTCACTTCCTATTTCCCCTCAATCTTCCCAGTCCATGGCAACCACTATCTGCTTTCTGTCTCTGCGGATTTGCCTACACTGGACACTTCATATAAAAGGAATCATATAATATGTGGTCTTTTGTGACTGGCTTCTTTCATTTAGCATAACGTTTTCAAGGTTATCTATGGTGTAACATGTATCAGTACTTTATTCCTTTCTTTTTTTTTTTTTTGAGATGAAGTCTTACTCTGTCGCCCAGGCTGGAGTGCAATGGTGCGATCTCGGCTCACTACAACCTCTGCCTCCCGGGTTCAAGTGATTCTCCTATCTCAGCCCCCTGAGTAGCTGGGATTACAGGTGCACACAACCACTCCTGACTAATTTTTTTGGATTTTAGTACAGACGGGATTTCACCATGTTGCCCAGACTGGTATGGAACTCCTGAGCTCAGGCAACCCTCCCGCCTTGGCCTCCCTTAAGTGCTAGGATTACAGGCGTGAGCCACCGCACCTGGCCCTTTATTCCTTTTTAAAATAATGTTCCATTATTTGGAACACATTTTATTTATTTATTCCTTGGTTGAAGAACTTTTTAGTTGTTTCCACTTTTCAGCTATTATGAATTATGCTTCTATTAATATTTGTGTACAAGTTTTGTATAGACATATTTTTATTTCTCTTGGGCATATATTTAGGAATAGAATTCCTGGGTCTCTTGGTAACTCTGTGTTTAATCTTTTGTTCAACTGCCATAATGTTTTCCAAAGCAGTCACACATTTTACATTCTCACCAACAGTGTATAAGGGTTCCAGTATTTTCACATTCTTGCCAACCTTTGTTTTTATCATGGTTATTGCTATCCTAGTGGGTGTGGGCTAATTCTTTCAAGCCTGACTTACCTGCCTTCTGAGGTTCCTGATAGTAAAACTGCATTGCAAATTCCGGATAGATGAACCACAATTTGAAAAAATATATTTGTTTGATACAATTTTAAATTTGCTAACCCCCACCTAATTTCCTATTTAGTATCATACAAATATTTTCTGAATATTTTATAAAACTATGTATTATATATTTCTTTTAAAATCCTGTAATGCGTTCAAAATTATATATGTTTATATTTATTTACACGTGACGTTTGAGGAACACATTCACTTTATAAAGTAAGGAATATTTGTAGTAGTTATGAGTACTAAGATTGTTCTCAGTACTCAAAAAGTCACTCTGAAAGTATTAAGAATAAGTTTACTAAAGAGAATGCTTTCAGAAATATTCATTGCAAAGAGCATGAGCTTTAGAGTTTTAGATTTAATTTCCAGTTCTGAAACTTATCAGTCAGGTGTCTTTTATGATACAAATATCAGAAAACTCAAGTGCAGGCCAGGCGCAGTGGCGCTCACTTGTAATCCTAGCACTTTGGGAGGCTGAGGCAGATGGATCACTTGAGGTCAAGAGTTCAAGATCAGCCTGGCCAATATGGTGAAGCCCCATCTCTACTGAAAATACAAAAATTAGCAGGGCGTGGTGGCATATGCCTGTAATCCCAGCTACTGAGGAAGCTAAGGCAGGAGAATCGCTTGAACCTGGGAGGTGAAGGTTGCAGTGAGCCAAGTTCATGCCATTGCACTCCAGCCTGGACTACAGAGTGAGACTCCATCTCAAAACAAACAAACAAAAAAACAAAAAAACTACTCAAGTCCAGTCACTTAAATAGACATGGCCTTATTTCTATCAGGTCACAATTATATGTAATAACAGGTGGCATGATAATTCAGTAATACCCCAGGGATCTAGGCTCTTTTCCTCTTTCTAGTCTGTGATATTGAGTGTGTTGACCTTAATCTTCGGATGCTGTATCTCCAGGCTTCTCATCCAAGTTCCAGGCAGGAAAAGTGGTAAAGAGCAAAGGAGTTCCTCCTGTGGACTTGCACCTACCTTGAGTTGGCCACAACGGTGTCACATGTCTACTCTGTCTGCATGGGAACCTGGCAGAAGGGCATTGTAAATGGAGTTTGGTACCATCATCCAACAGTATTAGCCATAGTTTCTAGCTGTGTAATCTTAGAAAAGTTATTTAGCCTCGCTGAGCCTCAGCCTCCTGTGAAATGAGGATAATTAATACCACAAAGCTTATAAAAAAGTAAATTATAGGAAGTGACTTGCATATAGGAAACGCTTACAATTAAGTACAACACAAAATGGTGTCTTAGTCTATTCAGGTGACTATAACAAAATACCTAGACTGGGTAATTTGTAAACAATAGAAATTTATTGCTCACAGTTCTGGAGGCTAGGAAGTCCCAGATCAAGTGTCAACAGATTTCGAGGGTCTGTTCCTCATAGATGGTGACTTCTATATGTTCTCACATAGTAGAAGGGGCCAGGCAGCTCCCTTCAACCTCTTTTATAGGGGCACTAAATTGATTCATGAAGGTAAAGCCCTCATGACTTACCCACTTTCTAAAGGCCCTACCTCTTAGTACTATTACATTGAGGTTTAAGTTTCAACATGTAAATTTTAAGGGTACACTAATATTCAGACTATAGCAAAGGATATTATAATATGGCTCAAGGGAAACTTGACTGATTTGATTGAGGGAAATATTAATGTAAAGCCATAAAAATTATTATTTATAGGATATTATAGATAATTTTATTCATATATTTTTAAGTAATACAATAATTTTGGAAAAATCTAGAAAGAGATGTTGCATGTGCTCTAATAAGAAAGACTTATCTTTTATATGTCAATAGTACATTTATTCATTCAAACTAGAATGTAGGCTTAATGTGGGCAAGGATTTTTGTTTGATTTGTTCATTGCTGTATTGATTGAACCTAGAATGGGGCCTGACACATAGTAAATGCTCAATAAATATTTGTTGAGTAATTATTCTAGTTGATAACTAGACATAGACATTTCCTGCATCTCCCTTTCATTGTCTAGTTAAGTAATAATATAAGGTCGTATATATTTTAAGAATTATTTCTCCCACCTTCTTTCTTAAAATCCAACAATAAACTATAGCCAACCTCTGATAAACCTAACCAAGTTCTCAATTGATGGAGGCCAGATTAATGGGATTTTATTACATTTTTAAAGAGGACATAAAAGATATAAAAGGTTAGCATAAAAAGAACGTTCTCCTCTGGTAAAGTCAAAGGACTAACTTCCATAAATATAGACAGGTCAGAAAAGGAAACAAACACCTATTTATCTAATGATTAATTACAAACAAAGTAAGGAGTTGAAAAAAATTAGAGAAGAGGGCTGGGCGCAGTGGCTCATGCCTGTAATCCCAGCACTTTGGGAGGCTGAGGTAGGTGGATCACTTGATCTCAGGAGTTTGAGACCAGCCTGGGCAACATGGTGAAAAATACAAAAAATACAAAAATTTCTACAAAAAAAAAAAAAAATTAGCCAGGCGTGGTGGCAGGTGCCTGGAATTCAAACTACTTGGGAGGATAGCTTGAACCCAGGAGGCAGAGGTTGCAGTGAGCCAGTGTACTCCAGCCTGGCTGGCTTAGCCAGACCCTGTCTCAAAAAAACAAACAGAGAGAGAGAGAGAGAGAGAGAGAGAGAAAGAGAGAGAGGGAGGGAGGGAGGGAGAGAGAGAAAAAAGAAAGAAAGAAAGAAAAGAGAAAAGAAAAGAGCAAGTCAATTTCTCTAACTGCCAAAAAATCTTTCCCTCCAGGAGAAAGCTGACTTATAATGAATGTTGTGGTTGAGGTAGTATTAGGTTTAAAGGAGCTCTTCTAAATGTTCAGTTATTAGGGTATTTTCCACATTGGCAACTAGGTAGAGATCAGCATGTGCAAGGTTTCACTTCTAACTCATGTGGTTCAGTTTTCCAGTAAAATCACATGTACAGAGAAGCTTTTTACCTGAGACCACCTACTCGTTTCTCCAGTTGCAGAAAAGCAGTGTTTCCCCTATGGCAACATAGGTGCCATCAGGGGCCTCCTCATGTTGGGGTGAAGTTGTAAAGTAGAATTTTATCTGTTTTGCTTCATCTTCCCAGCACCTTTGTGGTGGCATCGCCAGACAGAGCCTCGTAGCTGTTCACATATTTTCTTTTATCTCCTGTATTTTGCTGTTTCAAAGGGTAATGATAGGAAAAAAAATTAAAAATAACCTGTGCTAATAACCCTACTGCAGTCCCACTATCTGCAGCAATTTCATGTAAATATATTTTTTCTTTATCTTGGAAACACTGGTAATGTCTGTCTCAGTGCATTCTACTCCATAAATATTTGTTGAATAAAAATGCATGAATGATAGCCCTGCATTCTGTCCCATTCAAGTCATCTTAGCAAATATTTATTTAGCATTTGATGGTTTCCTGGAATTGTGTTAAACTCTAGATATTAAAAAAAAAAAAAAAAAGACACCATCTCTGTGCGTGACAAACTCATAAACACTTTAGAATAACACCAATTTTGGGATTTTTTCAGGCACCATGGAAGACCAATAAGGCAAATATTTTTAGATGTGATATCATTTTAAAGTCCTTAAATTCAGCAGCCTCTTCTGCCAATTCATAAGGCCTGTTTGTTTTTGCCACATCTTCTTCTCTACATATGTATTTTTAATAACCAGAAAGAGTTCTTAGGTGTGATTCCAAATATTATTTTTAAGGCTATGTTAGGTTTCAGTAATTCCTTTAGGACTCAAAATGCAGTTTATATTTTAGAATCCATTTCCTCACTGATTGTGAGCCCAGAGAGCTAATTGTGGCTGGAGACAAACACAACCTTGCTGACTGATACTGCTTTATATTCATGACCACTAACCTCAGCTGGGCCCGGAGAGCCACACAGTAGTCCTACTACATTTCACTAGCCAAGTCACTGTCTTGCTAAGCCAGGTCATTACTTCATTACTTTTTCTCTCATCTCTCCTCTCCAGTATCTTCCCTTCCTCATTCTCTATTGAAGGCCTGCTTTCTACTTTCTTGAGAAAACAGAAGCAATGAGAAATACCACAGCCTCCCCCACTGACTAATGAGTTGACATCTGTACCCATATGCTTGGTCTTTCCTGCTATCGCTATGGATGAATTACCATTGCCCTAAGGTCAACTCTCCTCTAGGGTACTAGATCGTATCCTGCCCGCCTACTGGAGGACGCTGCTCCAAAACTTTCCTCTCTTCCTTCCGCAATGTCACTGTCTCTATCTTTTTTTTTTTTTTTTTTTTTTTGAGACGGAGTCTCGCTCTGTCGCCCAGGCTCGAGTGCAGTGGCGGGACCTCAGCTCACTGCAAGCTCCGCCTCCCGGATTTACGCCATTCTCCTGCCTCAGCCTCCCGAGTAGCTTGGACTACAGGCGCCCGCCACCTCACCCGGCTAGTTTTTTGTATTTTTTAGTAGAGACGGGGTTTCACCGTGTTAGCCAGGATGGTCTCGATCTCCTGACCTCGTGATCCGCCCGTCTCGGCCTCCCAAAGTGCTGGGATTACAGGCTTGAGCCACCGCGCCCGGCCCATTGTCTCTATCTTTACTGGATCATTCCCATCAGCTTTTAAGCATGCTGTAGCCTTTGCCCTTTTGAAAAATATAACCCTCCCTTGGTCCCTGTCCTCTACCACCCAATTTCTCTGTTTCTTTTTATGAAAAAAATCAAAAGAGTTGTCTGTACTGTCTCTATCTTCCCTCTTCTCTCTTTTATCCAGTTTAGTCATGTTTTGTGTCCTTACCACTCCACTGAAACAGCTCCTATCAGAGTCACTGATGATTTCCCCATTGCCAGATTGAATGGTTTAGTCTCAGTCTTTATCTTTCTTATCAGAAACATTTACTCTCCTAGCATTTAATGTAGCTCTTCACTTCCTTCTTTCGGCTTCCAGGACAGGACTCCCTTTTGCTGCTCCTCCCACCCTCCTGGAAGCTTTATCTCAGTCTCTTTTGCTGATTCCTCTTCATTTCAGATAAATTCATAGTGACCCAGAACTCTATATTTTGTCAGCCTAAAAAAAGACACTAGGGAAAATTATCTCCAAATATGTTGCGTTTACTTGAGAATATAAATAAGGATTATAATACAGAATGCATGACATGGCAAGGCAGCAGTGCATTTGGTGAGGGAGAGGATAAAGGGAAGCTTTTATTACCAAAAAGGGATATATGTGAGCTGTTTAGAAACAGAGTTCATTGGTTCCAGAGGCTCAAAGCCAGAGTGATTGTCAGTTAATTAGTGGAGATGTGTTACTGGGTAAGGGGTCTTCCGAGAACATCTTATCTGAATTACTGCAGTCCTAAAGAACGTCTAGTGATAAACCTTATCAAAGCAGGGGATGAATGAAAGGTTTTTAGAAAGTCCTTGGAAACAGTTCTTATCTCAGACGTGTAAGTATGGGCCTCCTCTCCTTCAGGCCTTTCCTGCCCTATTTTGTCTGGGTCTGATAAAAGTGATTTCATCCTGGTATGTGCAACTTTCACACCTCAGACTTCTTATTATCTCTATCTACAGTCATTTCCTAAAGGATAGCCTTCAAATTTATGGTGTAAAACTCCCCAATGTATACCTCTGTCTGAATATCTCCACCGAATATAGCTGCCATGTTTCTAACCTGTCATTCAAGCTATCTTGAAGTTAACGTTTTCAAAACCAAACACCCAGTTTCCTCTCCCCAGACTTGCATTTCCCATTTCAGTAAATGGCAACTCTATCGTTTGCATTATTCAAGTCAAAATCAGGTATATCCTCCTGGATTCCTCTCTATTATGCCCTTCATCTAATTGATCAGCAAAACCTTCTGGCTCTATCTTGTAAAATGACCTCACCACCTACACTGAAATCCAAGTTGCATCATCTCTCACTTGGGAGTACAAGAACTTTCTAACTGGTCAACTTGCTTCCTCCAGAGTCCCTTACTCATGAGTTTTCACAGCAATCCTTTTCACACGCACCTCAGGCCACGTCACCCTTCTGCTCAGAACCTCCCATTTCACTCAGAGATCAAAGCCAGAGCCCCTCAAGGACTCTTTGTGACCTTACAAGTCTTCTAAACTTTCCCCTCTTCCAAAACTCTCTGATTTCATCTTTAATCCCTTTCCTAGTAAAACCTCACTGACCTCTTTGCTGCTCTTTGAACAGGCCAAGCAATGTCCTACCTCAGGGCCTTTGCACGTTACCTAGAATGCTCTTCCTCCAGAGAGCCGCAGGGCTTCTTTATTGCCCTAATGTCACCCTCTCAGATGAGACTTCCCTCATCTCTCTGAAAACAAAACCCAAAAATCCCGCCCTTACTCTCAGAACCGCCTAACCTTTCTACTCCACTTTATTTTTCTTCTGAACATTTCTCACCATACATAGATGAGATTCTATATTTATTTGTTTCCACCAAAATGTGTGCTCCATGACAGTTGGGACTTTATTTGTTTGGTTCATTGTAGCCCCAATATCTAAAAATATACTTGGAGTATAGTCAATGTTAAGTAAATATTTATTGAATGAGTGATTAAATGAATGAAAGACACTATTTACCATTATCAAGATGAATCTGTAATGTTTATTGAAAATCTGTAAATTACAACTACATCTAGGTGCTCAGGGAACATCAGAAAAATATGCATTATACTAACTTCCTTCAACAAATCATCTGTCATGTATTAGCCCATGAAAAAAAGAAATAGAAATAAGATATTTAAAAACTTTGTAATACACAGTTCTGTAAACGAGGAAAAACCAAAGTGTTTGTCTCCTTTCTACTCTCAACAGCACTTCGGACACTAGATGTGGGAAGATTTTCCCCACACACCAATCATTTCTCCTGCAGACATCAGCTAGATGTCCTCTAATTTAATTCAATTCTGACTCTATCTACCTGGAGGTAGCATCAGATCCCACAGGCTAAAGGCTCAGTCCCACAAGAGTCAACCCTATCTTAAATGCCAATCACAAGCCCTGGGTCATGAACTGTGCTTTTGACCAACTGGCTAAAAATCGGGATTTCCATGATACACTCCTCAGGTTTGATTAACTTGCTAGAGTGTTTCATACATCTCAGGAAAACACTTTACTTATATTTATCAATTTATTATAAAGGACATCACAAAGGCTACAGATGAACAGCTAGATGGAAGAGACGCATGGGGCAAGGCATGCGGGCACACCACCCTGCAGGCATCCTCATGTGTTCAGATATCTGGAAGCTCCCTGAACCCAGTCCTTTTGGGTTCTTATGGAGGTTTCATTACATAAGCGTGACTTATCATATCATTGGCCATTGGTGATCTACTCAACATTCAGCCCTTCTCTCTTCCCTGGATATGGGGGTGGGTGAAAGGGTGAGGGGGTTGGGGGGACTGAAAGTTTCAATCTTCTCGTCACGTTGTTGGTTCCCCTGGCAACCAGCCCCTACCCCGAGCCTCTCCAGGAGCCCCCAGCCATCAGTCATCTCATTAGCACTTTGGAGATTCCAAGGGTTTTAGGAGCTGTGTGCTGGGAACCAGACAGAGACCAAATATATATTTCTTATTATGTCACAATATCACAAGTTCTATATAAAAATAACCCTAAGGTGTAATTAGTCATTATTATCGGATTCTTCAATTAAAACAGTGCTTTGTGGTCTAGGTGCTAATATGGGGTAGACTTTAAGAGCAGAATTAAATTACTTAGTAACTATGGTTACTGTCAGTTTGAAAATACATTTCCATTTTGACTTGTGGTCTCAGTATGTGTGGTAAAAGAATTAGCCACAAACCAATGAAGAACATACAATGTGGTTTTCTCTAACTGGAAAATATTCAAAGATGTCCTACTTACTACTTACATAGAGTTGCCATTTCCTTGTTTTCACATTTGAATTCTGACTTAGCATGAGGTTAACATACCTTATAACAAGTTCTCTGTTAAGGTATTTACATTTCATCTTATTTCAGAAAGAATGTAAAGTAACTATGTAAACATCTTGATTTAATGGCATAATTTAACTTAAGATACAGTGATACAAGAGAAATTTCACTGATAAGAAATATAGCCATTTTAAAAGTTTCATTTGTATTCTTTAGAATGTGTCAAAGTCACATATCATAAATATCTTTTTAAAAAAAAAAAAAAATTGGAGACATAGTCTCTGTCATCCAGACTGGAGTGCAGTGGTGCAATGTCGGCCCACTACAGCCTCCATCTCCTGGGCTCAAGCAATCCTCAGCCTCCTGAGTAGCTGCGAGGACGGGTGCCCGCCACCGTGCCTGGCTAAGTTTTGTATTTTCAGTAGAGACTGGGTTTCACCACATTGGCCAGGCTGGTCTCAAACTCCTGACCTCAAGTGATCTGCCCGCCTCAGCCCCCCAAAGTGCTGGGATTACAGGTGTGAGCCACCACGCCTGGCCTCAGCCAGTATCTCTTAATTCAGAATAATTGTTGTTTAATGAGTTCTTTATTATGTGGGAAGCCATCTACTCTGTTTCTTATTTCATTTACTCATGATAGCAACAACGTTACTCCTGTACTGAGGATGAGTAACCTGAACTGTATAGACCTTCAGTAACTTGCCCCAAGTCTTACAGCTTATCAAGGGGCAGAGATGGGATTTGAAGGTAGGTCTGTCTCTAAAACCCAACCCCTGTGATTTTAGTCGACGTGACATATCCTTCTAGTCCTCTCATGGTGTTCATAGTGATCTCACGCTGGTATGAGGAAAGGGACAACACAGAAAAAATACACTGGAACTGAAAAACCTGAGCTGAACAAGAGGAGTTGCTCCTCAGCCCTCCAATGACTATCAGCCTTAGAGAGATTCCTTGACCACTTGCTGAGGTTGTCTTGTTCTGGTAGTAGCAATAAGTTTATATAAATTATATAAAATACAGAATTTCTATAGTACTTAGACATGTGCTTACTACTTGGTATTAATAGCATAAGGCTGGTTCCTTTTTTCTGTGTCTCAGCAAGTGTGTTTCTTGGATTCCAAAAGATGTAAGTGGCTGGCAGGTTTAATCCTGGTGGGATATTTTGGGGCTAGAAAAATGTAGGAGTTGCTGAAAAGATGTATGATAGTAACAGGACTTGGTGGAGTCCCAGAGAGGGACAGTGATTTTTAAGCTCCATCGTCTCCACAAATCCAGTCAAGGCTGTCTCCTGAGAGAGAGGACTGTTGATGGTATTATATTTAAAAAATCAGGTTAGAGTCTGCCTCAACAGCACAGACACTGTAATTGGAGCAGGACAAAGAAGATGGTATGACTCCTGATCAACGACGGCATGCAAATTTGTGAAGTATTTCCAGCTGATGAAAATAAGAATGTATATGGCTGAGCACAGTGGCTCATGCTTGTAATCCTCATGTGGGAGGATCCCTTGAGGCCAAGAGTTCGAGACCAGCCTGGACAACATAGCGAGGCTGCATCTGTTAAAAAAAAAAAATTATTTTAAATAAAACAATTAGTTGGGCCTGGTGGCACATGCCTGCAATCCCAGCTACTCAGGAGGCTGAGGTGGGAGGATCACTTGAGCCCAGAAAGTCAAGGCTGCAGTGAGCTATGACTGTGCCACTGCACTCAAGCCTGGGTGAGAGAGTGAGACCCTGTCTCTAAAAAATAGAATAAAACAAGAATGTAGGCTACTTGGCTTTCCAGCATTGTTCAGATTACAAGGTTATTTTCCTTCTAAAGTAGTATATCTATATCAAGTTAAGTTTCACGATGTAATGCAATTAACTTAGGAGTCTGAAAGTAATATACCACACAGGTAATAAAGACCTAGAGCGTTGCCATAGCTATCAAAACAGGGAAAAAAGATAAAGTAAGAACATAATATTTTAATGCTTAAAAAATGCTTAACCTTCTTTAGTAATTGGTTGGCTCTTAAAGGTGACGAAGAGAAAGTTGTTAAAAATGGCAAATGGAGAAAGGAGGACAGCATGCCTTTGACAACAATGAAGATCCTGGCAAGAAGTGCTGATTTGCATGGAAAGATAATTTAGTTGTCAATTTTCTATAGTTCTGTTTCCAGTCAGACATCCAAATGAAGCTCCCAGTGAGGGCACAGGTATGTGGGAGACACACATGTGAAATAGCAGTTGAAGCTGGGAAGAGTGTGAGCCCAGAAAAAAGGGGTCAGGGAAAAGGCAAGCGCCAGGACTGACCTTCAATGTGAGTGGACTCAGAAAGTAGGGAGAGAAACCCAGATGGAAGACTGGAGGGGGACATGTCACTAAGCAGGTGTGAGAGAGAGACGCCCTCTAACCCAGAAAACAGGCTTTGGGTAGCAAGGGAAGTAAGAATTACAACCAATCAAGAGGGATAAATGCTTAAATGAGGATTCAGAGGACTTCACCTTGCAAAGGACACCATTTTAAAAGAGCTGTTTCAAGGAAGAGTAAAGGCAAACATCACAATAAAAGGACTAAAGACCAAACGGGAATAAGTTGAATACAGTTACCAAGGAGGTAGAAAATCTGAGAAACTTAAGAACATGAAATAATGGAATAGGTAGTTCAAAGGGCTCAAGAAATGGGAACTGAGGAAAGTCCAGTGAAAATAATTCCATGTCACAAATGAATCTGATTACAGATTACGTTGTGTTTTGGAGTCTGAGGGGGGCCTATTTATCTCTGCAGAAGAATGAGTGAACGAGGAGTGGGACAAGAGGTTAGGAGATTTGAGGACACTCCCGTGTTAGTCCATTCTTGACTTGCTATAAAGAAATATCTAGACCAGGTGTGGTGGCTCACACCTGTAATCCCTGAACTTTGGGAGGCCAAGGCAAGAGGATCACTTGAGCTCAGAGCTCGAGACCAGCCTGAGCAATGTGGCAAAACCCTGTCTCTACAAAAAATTAGCTGAGAGTGGTGGTGCATGCCTGTAGTCCCAGCTACTCAAGAGGCTGATGTGGGAGGATCTCCTGAGCCTGAGAGGTTAAGGCTGCATTGAGCTGTGGCCACACCATTGCACTCCAGCCTGTATGACCAAGAAAGAAAGAAAGAGAGAGAGAGGGAGAGAGAAAGAAAGAAGGAAGGAAGGAAGGAAGGAAGGAAGGAA
>NW_012114688.1:1712857-1721173 GCF_000951035.1 Colobus angolensis palliatus
AAAGAAAGAAAGAAAGAAAGAGAAAAGAAAAAGGAGGGAGGGAGGGAGGAAGGAAGGAAAGGAAGGAAGGAAGGGAGGGAAGAGAAAAGAGAAGGGAAGGGAAGGGAAGGGAAGGGGAGAAAAATACCTGAGGCTTGGTAATTTATGAAGAAAAGAGTTTTATTTCAGCTCACGGTTCTGCAGGCTGTACAGGAAGATGGTGAACAAGACAGAGGGAGCGGGGAAGTGCCACACTCTCTAAAATAACCAGATCTGCCTGAACTCAGAGCGAGAACTCACTCATTACTGCCAGGAGGGCAGCAAGCCATTCATGAAGGGTCTGCCCCCTAGGCCTCACCTTCAACACTGGTGATTACATTTCAACATGAGATTTGGAGAGGATAAGGGTGGAAACAATATCAAATCTCTTTGCAGAAATCAGAGGAGCAAAGAAACATTCTCCAGCACTCCTTTCACCACTGCCTCCAACTCTCGTCCACTAAAAACACCGTGTGGTTATTTGGAGGTAGAGATTTAAAAACAGAGGCTCAAAGTTTCTGTCCACCACCAATGAATACAATTTGAAATTTTGGCATTAACATATATCATTTGGAATTCTACCATATTGGGCTTCTTGGAGATTCTCATTCAATTATAAAAACTTAGATAAATATGCTTGGAAATGATACTTAATAGCCCTCTCTATTCCCCTATTCTAAACTAGATCTTTCTTCTTTATACCACCACTTTCATTTCCCATCAGTCCTCTGTAAAGGTGCCAGACAGCCCCAGAGACCCTCAAAATGGTGTGAATCTCACTGTATGCACTCTCTTTCTATCACTTACATGATATGTTCTGATCCATCAGTAGCTCATGGAAGGTCTTCTGACAGGCCTGTTCCACTACAAGTGTCTTCTTGCATTTTCAGGATCCAGGCTATTGCACTTGTTGAACCTTCTCAGAAATATCATGTAGTTTCATGTATTTGTTTCAGAACATGCTGGTTGTCTCTGTCCAGGAGGTTGGCCTTCCCCTACCCTATCACGATCTCTCACCCCATCCTGACTCCTCCCCACCACTCCATCCTCACCCTATATCCTGATAGAAATGTCTGACTTCACAGTCCTTGCACTGAACCAAAATGCAGTACTCCTTTCCAAAGGTAGCTATTCTGGCTATTCCAAGCTATGTCCAGTGCTGACTTCACTAATAGGCACAGTAGGCACGGTGGCTAGGGCCCACAATAATTTTAGGAGTCCATGAAAATGTTTAATTTTACTTAAAGTCAGAAGAGAAAAATAACTGTTACATTCATGTATATGCATGCATATGTATACATCTATGTATATGTGCATATATTTATGTGTATTTTATATATTTATATAATATATATACGCTCTTTTTTTTTTTAATGGAGGAAAGGGTCCATGAAGGCAGAAGTGTTCAGGGTCCACTGAAGTCATACTGTGGCCCTTGTCAGATTTGAATTTACTTTTTAAAATTCTGATAATAAAATCAGTTTTGAAATATTTTTCAGTAAAGGGTTGCATGTTTGAAAGCAGACTTAAAAAGGTAGCATTTTTGTCGAGGCACAGTGGCTCATGCCTGTAATCCTACCACTTTGGAAGGCCAAGATGCATCGATTGCTTGAGCCCAGGAGTTTGAGACCAGCCTGAGCAACATAGCAAGACCCTGTCTCTATTGTTTAGAAAATTAAATTTTAATTTTTTTAAAAAAAGGTAACATTTTAAAATTCTGGAATAATTAATTCAAACTTTTTTTTTTTTTTTGAGACAGAGTCTCACTCTATCTCCTAGGCTCGAGTGCAATGGCGTGACCTTGGCTCACTGTAGCCTCCACCTCCCGGGTTCCAGTGATTCTCCTGCCTCAGCCTCTCAAGCAACTGGGATTACAGACACATGCCACCAATTTTTGTATTTTTTTCGTAGAGACAGGGTTTCATCATCTTGGCCAGGCTAGTCTCGAACTCCTAACTTCAGGTGATCCACCTGTCTTGGCCTCCCAAAGTGCTAGGATTACAGGTGTGAGCCACCATGCTCAGCCAATTAATTCAAACTAAATACGATTTATGATTATCTTTTTTTGTTTAAGTTTAGAGACAGAAGAAGAGCAACAGTATCTCACCTCAAGCTATATTAACATCTCCACTGATTCATTACAAGGTGGCAAGAAGTATTTGGTTTGGGTCCAAGCAGAAAACGCACTAGGCATGGAAGAGTCAAAACAACTGCAAATTCACCTGGATGATATAGGTAAAGAATAAGAAATTCTGTGATGTCTTTAATAATAACTAGTTTGCGGTGATCTAGTCAAATGAGGTCTAGATCTGAAAAAAGTTCCCCTAAAGTTCCTGCAGAGCATGATAAAGGAAACAGAAATTACCCATAATTCTACCTGCCCAAGACAACTTAGAGATGAGTAGTGCTGCTGCCATTTTGTTGTATATCCTTCCAGTTTTATTTCTAAATTGCTTTATGTGGCCGGTCCCGGTGGCTCATGCCTGTAATCCCAGCATTTTGGGAGGTCGAGGTGATTACTGGAGGTCAGGAGTTTGAGACCAGCCTGGTCAACATGATGAAACCCTGTCTCTACTAAAAATACAAAAAAAAAGGAAAAAAATATAGCAGGGCATGGTGGCAGGCACCTATAGTCCCAGCTACTCAGGAGGCTAAGGCAGGAGAATTTCTTGAACCTGGGAGGCAGAGGTTGCAGTGAGCCAAGATTGTGCCACTGTATTCCAGCCTGGGTGACAGAGCAAAACTCCATCTAAAAAAAAAAAAAAAAAAAAAGATGTATGTGTTTTTACAAATATTTATTGGAAACTTCTTGTTTCTAAGCATTGTTCTAAAGGCTAGAGTGAATAAGATAGACAAGGTACCGGCCCTGAAATAACTTACCATCTACTAGGGAAGGCAAAACAAAAACAAAAAACAAACAAAACAACCCCACAATTATCATGATAAAGTTTGTTGAGTCTTATGTTGTGAAAATACAGCATGCTAAAGTCATACTCTATACACTACTTGGGGACTTATGTAAGATTTTGTTTGTTTTTATTTTGAAAAGTTTTACAAAATACATAGAAAATTGCAGAGAATTATGTAGACCTCTGTTCATCAGCCAGATTTAACAAACATTAATAGTTTTTGTTTCAGATATTTTTATACCCTACCTTTTTATACTTATATATTAGTAATAAACAATTTCTATTAATTTAATCTGTAGTTTTATTTTTAATGTTGTCTGAATATATAGCAGTTTAATCCCTATTGTTGGAGATTAACACTGTTTTCAGTTTTGAACCATATAAACTATATTGCCATGAACAACTTTGTGGCTAAATTTTAGCATAGTTTTTTATTGTTTCCTTAAGATAAATTCCAAAAAGTAATTACCCTTGAGGCTTTTACAACTACATCCAAGTCCTAAAACCACAATTCAGCCAAATGACACCAAGTCTGAATCATCCTCTCTTTGGAGATCCCAGTAACAATGATTCCTGTTGTTATAATTAAAGATTATTTCAATAAGCTAACATTTATTGAGCACTTTCTTATATATTAACTACTTTTTTCTTTTTTTGAGGCAGAGTCTCACTCTGTCACACAGGCTGGAGTGCAGTGCATGATCTCGGCTCACTGCAACTCTGCCTCCTGGCTTCAAGCAATTCTCATGCCTCAGCCTCCCTAGTAACTAGGACTACAGGTGTGTGCCACCACGGCTGGCTGATTTTCGTATTTTTAGTAGAGATGGGGTTTTGCTATGTTGGTCAGGCTGGTCTCAGACTCCTGACTTCAGACAATCAACCCACCTCAGCCTCCCAAAGTGCTAGGATTACAGGCGTGAGCCACTGCGCCCAGCCAGCTAACAGCTTTTCACATACATTATTTAATCCTCATCTCAACCCTATTTTATATGAGATTATAATTTATATATTAGAAAACTGAGGTTTGATGGCATTAAAAAAATTTGAGATCACAGAGGTAGGGAACATTTAATTCCAATATTTTTTACTCTGATCCTCAGTCTTTATGAGAAAAATAAAAGCACATTGCACTGTATCTGACAACTTTTCTGCTGATTAATGTTCTAGGGGATATGAAGCCTTCACTATGGGTACCCTTCTGGGATCACTGAAGTCTTCTATTACAACTAATGATCTCTACTTTTCAACTAACCTCAACTATCTCAACTAATGGTATTGCTGTAAAAATCTGTTCTTATGCTCTGAATATATATATACACACACACATATATATGCACATATACACATATATGTGTATATGTATATGTATACATACATGTATACATACATGCGTGTATACATACATGTATACATATATGCATATATGTATATATGTGCATATATACACACACACACTTTTTTTTTTTTATAGAGAGAGAGGGGGTCTCACTCTGTCATCCAGGCTGGAATGCAGTGACACGATCACAGCCCATTGCAACCTTGCCTGGGTTCAGGCAATCCTCCTGCTTTAGCCTCTTAAGTAGCTGGGATGACAGGCCACATGCCACAGTGCCTGGCTAATTTTTTTAAATCTCTTTTAGAGACAGAGTCTCATTTCGTTTCCCAGGCTTGTCTCGAACTCTTTGGCTGAAGTGATCCTCCTGCCTTGGCGTCACAAAATGCTGGGATTTCAGGCATGAGCCACCATGCCCAGCCTGAATTAGATTTGAAAACACACTCTGTTGAATATGATGATGGACAGTTACTTCGTTTTATTGTATACCCTTGGAGTTACAGTTCTCTTGACTATGCTCCATACATTTTTGTAAATTTACATTTTCAGGTAGAATGCAGTAATATATCCTTTTCTTATCATAGATGCCCCTCAATGAATTAATGACGTTTAAAGGCTATCATGACCAGTATCATTTTAGCAGTGCAATTTTTAGGAGCTGAATTATAATAATAATATTGTTATTATTATTATCATTACAATCTTATGATCTTAATATCATTGCATCCGTTTATTTAGTACCTCCTGTGTTCCAGACACCTCTCATGCACATCACATTTCATTCTGGAAACAGCCATACATAAGTACCACTGTCCCCATTTTACAGATGAAGAAAGTGATAAAATAATTTGTGCAAAGTCACTTAGCTAGTAATGAGGAGAGCCAGATTTCATCCCAGACATGCTGACTTGCCATAGTTTACCACCACTCCACCTCCCACAAAGGAAAAAATCTCATCTGGCCTCTAGTTCCAGACTGACTTCTCACAATGGGAACTAGGAGTTTGTAGTTGTTCCTTTTCCTTCTTCTCCTTCTTTCTCTTTCCCTCCTCCTCTTCCTCCACCTCCTCCACCTCCTCCTCCTCCACCTCTTCCCCCCCCTCCACCTCTTCCTCGCCCTCCACCTCTTCTTCCCCTTTGGTCTGTATTTCTTTCCTTGCCTTTTCATTATCCCGAAATGTACTCAGAAACTCAGGTTGAAAAATACAGATTAATTGTATAGGAGGCCCCAGCCAACAAAACCACCAGATTATTAACAGATGAGCCGTCTTCATGGGTAACACTTTAAGAATGAGACATTTCATATTAGATAAATGAACTGTTCTATGCCACTGAGAACAGAAGACTGTCCTGGGAACAATTTCCACATAGCAGCTATGGGCTGGGCTTTCATTGCATTAGGGAAGTTATGCTGAATGGCAGGGCAGAGTTAGTAGCACAGTAACACTTGCCAGAGAAGCATATGAGAGGAATGCTTTTAACTTCTCTTGTAGGGAAATAAATTCGAGTACAGAAAGTGTTGTGCTTTCTACCTGCCATTTTGAATATTAATTCTCCCCATTATACAAATATGGATAAATGTGTTGGAAATATGCTAAAAGGCTAAAATCTCGCTTTTATTTCAATACGAGTAGAATTTTAAAATATGACATCGATAATGAAATTGATACTTTTTTGTTTTTGTTTTGAGACGGAGTCTCGCTCTGTCGCCCAGGCTGGAGTGCAATGGCTCTGTCTCAGCTCACTGCAAGCTCCGCCTCCCGGGTTCACGCCATTCTCCTGCCTCAGCCTTCAAGTAGCTGGGACTACAGGCGCCACCACTACGCCCGGCTAATTTTTTGTATTTTTTAGTAGAGACGGGGTTTCACCGTATTAGCCAGGATGGTCTTCATCTCTTGATGTCGTGATCCACCCTCCTTGGCCTCCCGATACTTTTTAAAAATGTAAGATCTGGTGGAAATATATGAAACCTAATCGGTAAGAATAAAAATTCAACATTTAAGTCTGTGTAACAAACTAAATATTCAAGTATGTATTATATAATAAATGCCAGTTTGCAAAAATATGAACTCATTCAAACCTAAAGACTTAAATCTGGATTGCACTACCCTGCTTTATGGCTATGGTTCTTACTGCGCTATCTGCATTCCTCATAAGACTAAACAGATTTTTGCTTTCTCCTCAGAATAATTCTTTTGCCAAAAGAGTCCTAGAATGCTTGTGCTGCTGTAACAGTGGCCAAGCCGAACTCAGAGGCGGGAGACAGGAGGAGATGGGTGACAGGAGGAGGTGGGAAATGTATGGCCTTGAGGGTGCTTACACAGTCCTAAGCAATTTCAGAGCCCCAGGGATGCACGCCCTTGACTCTAGAATCTCTGAACACTGATTTTTTTTTTTTTCAGGGTGGGTGTTAGGCAGAGTCTTGCTCTGTCACCCAGCCTGGAGTGCAGTGGCATGATCTCAGCTCACTGCAACCTCTGCTTCTTGGATTCAAGTGATTCTTGTGCTTCAGCCTCCCAAGTAGCTGGGATTACAGGCATCTGCCACCACACCCGGCTAAGTTTTGTATTTTTAGTAGAGACAAGGGTTTCGCTATGTTGGCCAGGCTAATCTTGAACTCCTGACCTCGAATGATCTGCCCACCTCGGCCTCCCCAAAGTGTTGGGATTACAGGCGTGAGACACTGCATCCAGCCTGAATACTGATTCTTATTACAAGAAGCTTGCACTAGTAAAAGGAAATCAGCTATGGAATTCAGATGATAAAAGTTGAGTACAGTAAGCTTGTTAACTAAATTAAAGCTGCTGCTACTTCTACACCAAGTTTAGCCCCAAAATTTTATTATAGGACTGTGCTACTAGACAGCAAATCCTTAAGTTTTATTTTTCTCTGTAAATCATCTACCTTTGCACATAATTTTAGATAATGATAGTATAATAGTCATTGTAGTAAAGCAATAATTTTCTTAAAGCTTTATAAACTTAGAATAAATGAAAATAAACTAATTCATGGAGAATATTAACCTGTAATAGTGGTTTCTAAAAACAGGCCTACAGGCCCTTGAGTTCTTTGTTAAATAATACATCTAGCAAAGTCATAGGTTTTCACTGTTCCTTAGGGGAGAATTGGAAAGTGTTAATGATTCTATTCTGTTCAGACAGAACAAACTTAGAACTATTTACACAGTTTAGAAACATAGAGATTCCAACTATATACCTCCTACTCTAACAAAACAACTAGTAAAATAATCAATCAGAATTTCAGTTCCCCCTTTGAAGGTTATTATTATAGAACATGCCAACAATTTATAAAACCTTAGAGTCTTATGAGACCTGCTTTCTTCAAGTCAAAGTTTCAAGGAAGAGCAGATTTATTGTAATGGAGAACAAAACAAGTTAGCAATAGATATAAATATTCATTTGTTTCCCTAATACACAAGAGAAGGAGAAAATTATTGTGGTAAAACATCTCAACTGAACATCTTCTTTTCTTTCTTCTTTCTTTCTTCCTTTTTTCTTTTTTCTTTCTCTCTTTCGTCCTTCCTTTCTTCTTTCTTTTTTTCCTTCCTTCCTTCTTCTTTCTTTTTCTTTCCCTCCCTTCCTTCCTTCCTTCCTTCCTTCCTCCCTCCTTCCCTCCCTCTCTCTCTCTCTTTCTGTTTCTCTCTTTCTCTCTCTCTCTCTCTTTCTCTCTTTCTTTCCTTCTTTTTTGACAGAGTCTCGCTCTGTCACCCAGGCTAGAGTGCAGTGGCATGATCTCAGCTCACTGTAACCTCTGCCTCCTGGGTTCAAATGATCCTCCTGCCTCAGCCTCCTGAGTAGCTGGGATTGGCACCCACCATCACGCCTGGCTAATTTTTTCTATTTTTAGTAGAGACAGCATTTTGCCATGATGGCCAGGCTGGGTCTCAAACTCCTGACCTTAAGTGATCTGCCTGCCTCAGCCTCCCAAAATGCTGGAATTACAGACATAAGCCACCATGCCCAGCCTTTCTTTCTTTCTTTCTTTCTTTTCTTTCTTTCTTTCTTTCTTTCTTTCTTTCTTTCTTTCTTTCTTTCTT
>NW_012114688.1:1721393-1736837 GCF_000951035.1 Colobus angolensis palliatus
TTCTTTCTTTCTTTCTTTCTTTCTTTCTTTCTTTCTTTCTTTCTTTCTTTCTTTCTTTCTTTCTTTCTTTCTTTCTTTCTTTCTTTTCTTTCTTTCGACAAACTCTCATTCTGTTGTCCAGGGTGGAGTACAGTTGCACCATCATGGCTCACTGCAACCTTGAACTCCTGGCCTCAAGTGATCCTCCCATCTCAGCCTCCTGAGCAGTTGGAATTTAGGCACACATCACCACACCTGGCTCAATTTAACATCTTATCAAATCTGATCATCTGAACTAAATTTGGGTGCATATCATCTCTTCGTCAACAGATGCAGGGAAGAGGAGATAGCTCCTTTATCTCATTTTTATACTCTTTTGTTAACAAGGCTAGGCTCTGGAATTTTATTAGTTAGGATTATAAGGGAGTGGAAGGTCAGGGAAAGACAGGACTATTAGAGTTCAGTTTTTTAAAATAGGGAATGGGTTGAATAGAATTTTCCTTAACAGCAATTTTCTTCTACATTACAATTTAGTGAATAAGAAAATGTTCATTAACTGTTCATTAGGTCATGAATTTTATATTATGTTTTTTACTTTGAACTTTCACATGTCTAGATATTGATGAAAAGATGACGGTTTCTCTCTAGGCAAGTTTTAAACAGCCACATATTTTTTTTTTTTTCCTAGTGGTACCTTCTGCATCCATCATTTCCAGGGCTGAGACTATAAATGCTACAGTGCCCAAGACCATAATTTATTGGGACAGTCAAACAACAATTGAAAAGGTTTCCTGTGAAATGAGATACAAGGCTACAACAAACCAAACTTGGAATGTAAGCTCAACTTTCATTATTCTTTAGCATGTGAATGAATGATTTAAAAGCCAACTATCAGTGACTACTGATAGTGGACTTATTATGTCTATTTTACATGTTTTTAATCTGATTGTTTGCATGATATTGAAGCCACTTTAGTTTTTGTTTTATAAAATAATTTCAACTTTTATTTTAGATTCAGGGGCACACGTGCAGGTTTGTTACCTGGATATATTGCATGACACTGAGGTTTGGGGTATGATTCCTGTCACCCAGGTGCTGAGCATAGTTACCAATAATTAGTTTTTCAACCCTTGCCCTCCTACCTTCCTGTGCACTCTAGTAGTCCCCAGTGTTTATTGTTGCCATCTTTATGTCCATGAGTACCTGATATGGTTTGGCTGTGCCCCACCAAATCTCAACTTGAATTGTATCTCCCAGAATTCCCATGTGTTATGGGAGGGACCCAGGGGGAGGTAATGGAATCATGGAGGCCAGTCTTTCCCATGCTATTCTCATGATAGTGAGTAAGTCTCACAAGATCTGATGGGTTTATCAGGGGTTTCCGCTTTTGTTTCTGCCTCATTTTCTCTTGCCACCACTGTGTAAGAAGAGCCTTTTGCCTCCCACCATGATTCTGAGGCCTTCTCAGCCATGTGAAACTGTAAGTCCAATTAAACCTCTTTTTCTTCCCAGTCTTGGGTATATCTTTATCATTAGCATGAAAATGGATTAATACAGTATACTGGTACCAGTAGAGTGGGGCATTGCTTAAAAGATACCCGAAAATGTGGAAGCAACTTTGGAACTGGGTAATAGGCAGAGACTAGAACAGTTTGGAGGGCTCAGAAGAAGAAAGGAAAATGTGGGAAATTTGGAACTTCCTAGACATTTGTTGAATGGCTTTGCCCAAAATGCTGATAGCGATATGGATAATAAAATCTAGGCTGAGGTGGTCTCAGATGGAGTTGAGGAACTTGTTAGGAACTAGAGGAAGGGTGACTCTTGTTATGTTTTAGCAAAGAGACTGGCAGCATTTTGCCCCTGCCCTAGAGATTTGTGGAACTTTGAACTCGAAAGAGATGATTTAGGGTATCTGTTAAAAGAAATTTCTAAGCAGCAAAGCATTCAAGAGGTGATTTGGATGCTGTTAAAGGCATTCAGTTTTAAAAGTGAAACAGAACATAAAAGTTCAGAAAATTTGCAGCCTGACTATGCAATAGGGAAGAAAAACCCATTTTCTGGGGAGAAATTCAAACCAGCTGCAGAAGTTTGCGTAAGTAGAAAGGAGCCTAATGTTAATCCCCAAGACCATGGGGAAAATGTCTCCAGACCATATCAGAGACCTTCACAGCAGCCCCTCCCATCACAGGCCTGGAGGCCCAGAAGGAAAAAGTGGTTTCATGTGCTGGACCCAGGGTCACTGTGCTATCTGCAGCTTAGGGACTTGGTGCCCTGTGTCCCAGCTACTCCAACCATAGCTGAAAGGGGCCAACATCCAGCTTGGGCTGTGGCTTCAGAATGTGGAACCCCCAAGCTTTGGCACTTCTACATGGTGTTGAATCTGCAGGTGCACAGAAGGCAAGAATTGAGGTTTGGGAACTTCCACCTAGATTTCAGAAGATGTATGGAAACGCCTGGATGCTCAGGCAAAAGTTTGCTACAGGGACGGGGCCCTCATGGAGAACCTCTGGTGGGGCAGTGCAGAAGCGAAATGTGGGATCTGAGCCTCCACATAGAGTCCCTAGTGGGGCACTGCCTAGCGGAGCTGTGAGAAGAGGGCCACCATCCTCCAGACTCCAGAATAGTAGATCCACCAACAGCTTGAACCTTGCTCCTGGAAAAGCTGCAGACACTCAATGCCAGCCCATAAAAGCAGCTGGGAGGGAGACTATACCCTGCAGAGTCACAGGGCCAGAGCTGCCTAAGACCATGGGAACCCACCTCTTTTATCAGCATAACCTGGATAAGAGACATGGAATAAAAGAAGATCATTTGGGAGCTTTAAAGTTGCCCTGCTGGATTTCAGAATTGCATGGGCCCTATAACCCCTTTGTTTTGGCCAATTTCTCTCATTTGAAATGCCTGTATTTACCCAATACCTGTACCCTCACTGTATCTAGGAAGTAACTAACTTGCTTTTGATTTTATAGGCTCATAGGTGGAAGGGACTTGCCTTGTCTCAGATGAGACTTTGGACTGTGGACTTTTGGGTTAATGCTAAAATGAGTTATGACTTTGGGGGACTATTGGGAAGGCATAGTTGGTTTGGGAATGTGAGGACATGAATTTGGAAGGGTCAGGGGTGGAATGACATGGTTTGGCTGTGCCCCCACCAAATCTCAACTTGAATTGTAGCTCCCAGAATTCCCATGTGTTGTGGGAGGAGCCCAGGGGGAGGTAACTGAATCATGGGGGCCGGTCTTCCCTGTGCTTTTCTCATGATAGTGAATAAGTCTCATGAGATCTGATGCATTTATCTGGGGTTTCCGCTTTTGCTTTTTCCTCATTTCCTCTTGCTGCTGCCATGTAAGAAGTGCCTTTCACCTCCCGCCATGATTCTGAGGCCTCCCCAGCCATATGAAACTCTAAGTCCAATTAAACCTCTTTTTCTTCCCAGTCTGCAGTATGTCTTTATCAACAGCATGGAAACAGACTAATGCAGTACCCAGTGTTTAGCTCCCACTCGTAAGTGAGAACATGTGGTATTTATTTTCTGTTCCCGTGTTAATTCGCTTAGGAAAACCACTCTAGCTTTAATAATGATTATTGTATGCTTGCAAACAGAGAGCTATTTCTTGAAACAATCCACTTGCCTTTCATAAGTTGCTAAATAGACAAATCTTCAACTAAGAGGAATCTATCTGATTAGCTATTTGTAATTCAGTGTCTCCTAGGGTGAAATTTATATCAATGATCCTGGATAAAAAATTTAAGTATTCCGTGCTGAAATTTGACAGGCATCCAGGGAAACAAAAGTTCTTCGGAAAAGAGAACTAAGATTTATGAATGTTTCTTTTTAAGTGAAAAGTGTACAGTTCGGAGTGTAATATTTATTACCAATATAGGCCTGAGTCTTAGGTGAGCTTAAAGATGATGATAATCTGAGTAAAGATGAGTTTTAAAAAGTGGATGTCTAGAGAAATAAACGAACCATCCTTAAATGCCAAGGATAAATTATCTAGTGTCTTAAAAAAGGCATAGCTGCAAGGTTCATTAATAAAGTCATATCAGATAACAGCACCTGGGAACGATGTAATAAAAACTCAGTAATTTCAACTGTGGAGGAACACTAGCCTGATTTAGGAAGAAGTTTCAATTTTTATATATTTTAAAAGAAATGCCATTTTATTATTTTAAGTGTAACAAACTGCCATTTAGTCCAAATAATTAAGAAATAGTTTCTGGTCTTTTTTTTTTTTCTTCTTCAGATACTTTTTTAAGGTTTCTTTTTTAGAGACAGGCTCTCACTTCATCACCCAGGCTGAAGTTCAGTGGTGCAATTATAGCTCACTGCAGCCACAAACTCTTGGGCTCAAGTGCTCCTGCCACCTTAGCCTCCCAGCTGGGACTACAGTCGCTCACCACTATGCCTGGCTAATTTACTTTTATTTTTATTTTTTGTAGGGTCTTGCCATGTTACCCAGGCTGGTCTTGGACTAGCCTCAAATAATCCTCCCCCTAGCTTTCTCGTCAGCCTCCTGAAGTGCTAGGATTAGAGGCATGAGCCACAGCACCTAGCCTGGCTTTTCTTAATTAACAGTTATGTATCAGCTGTGAAATTACCAGTTTTCAGAGAGTTAAATAAAATTATATATATTTAACACTAAAACATACATTAAACATAACTTAACTTTTCTTTGGTGCTAAGCATGATTCCAAATCCTTTTACTGTTTAAGACTGATTCTGCATATCAGTTTTGCTATAGAGTAGTATATCTTAAAAGTATCAAGAAGATGGGGGCAAAACTATACTAATTTTATTATATACCCTAAAAATTACTCATTAAAAATAAATTCCTTATGTCAACTTGTTTACCTGTGTTCACTCAAATCGTAAATGTGAACTTTCTGGTAGTTTGCATTACACTTAAATGGGATCCATGTTCTGCATCATTTGATCCATAATCAAGTGAAGATCCTGCTGAATTTCTTTTGCAATATGCAGAATTTACAACACAAATAAAATTCTCAAGTCTTAAATTCTGAACTAATGGGGTTTTATCCTAATAAGACACCTGGGATCCTTGTATAGTATCACAGTCATAGAATGATATTAAAGAATACCAAGTTTCTTAGACTGGGTGCAGTGGCTCATGCCTGTAATTCCAGCGCTTTGGGAGGCCAAGGCAGGCGGATCACCTGAGCTCAGGGATTGAAGACCAGACTGGCCATGACAGCAAAACCCCGTCTCTACTGAAAACACAAAAAATTTAGCCAAGTGTGGTGGTGCGTTCCTGTAATCCCAGCTACTCAGGAGGCTGAGGCAGGAGAATCACTTGAATCTGGGAGGTGGAGGTTGCAGCGAGCCAAGATGGAGCCACTGTACTCCAGCCTGGGTGACAGAGTGAGACTCTGTCTCCAAAAAACAGATACCAAATACTCTTACTTCGTGTAAATAGGAGTATGTAATAGACTAGAAAAAATGTTTAGAAAATAGAAAGTAACTGTATTATCAGTGTCTCTGAATAAGTTTTCAGAAGCCAACTGTTTTCTGGTTGAAAATTCTTGTTCTCTGCTCCCCCTGGTGGTGCTACATAGGCCATCTTGGTAACAGGTACATTTGAGCTCACTTTTCTAAATCTTCTCTTTATCAGAAGTGTCAAATAAAGCAGAAAGAATATGTGTTATTTCATCTGCTCTTCATAACAATCCTTCATGATAGGTAGTATTAGCTCAATTATATAAATAGGGAAATAGAGTTTGAAAGAGATCAAGCCAGATTTTTTTGAACTTATACCATCAGTAACTAAGTGCCTCTCACAGACTCTACATCACTTTAAAGACCAAAAAAATTTACAAAATGAAAAGATAGGTTTCAATCCAAAGCCAGGTTCTGTCTCCTCCATCATTATTTTTTTTTTAAGTTTTTTTTAACTCATGACTCCCTCAGTCAATCTACCACATTTCTGTTAAACACAACCGCTAACACAGAAAAAGTGAATTACCATTTCTATCCAGATCACTGAAGCCAAGGCACTGTAGCCAGAATGAAGCTTTGTTTATATTTGCTACTATCAGTTTCATCTGGGTCATGCATGAAGTGTTGTCTCTGCATTTCCATAGGAAGACAGGAAAGTCAGAGTCAAGAGGAGTGGGAGGATACCAAAGATTACAGGTCTCTTCTACCACTTCAACCTCCATTAGATATTGCTGGAGGTGGGGGGTTTACTTCAAAGCGACAGAAAAGCCTTGTGGCCAAGAGCACAGGCTCTAGAGTTCAAAGCCTGGCTCTGCCACTTTCTAGTCATGCAATCTATTTTTTTTTTTTTCCCTTTTGAGACAGGGTCTTGCTCTACTGCCCAGGCTGGAGCACAGTGGCACAATCTCAACTCACTACAGCCTTGACCTCCTGGACTCAAGCAATCCTCCTGCCTCAGCCTCCTGAGTAGCTGACCACAGGAGTGTGCCACCATGCCCAGCTAAATTTAAAAAATTCTTTTGTAGAGACAGGGTTGTGTCATGTTGCCCAGGCTAGTGTCAAGGTCTCTAACTCCTGAACTCAAGCAACTGTCCCGCCTCGGCCTCCCAAAGTGCTGGTATTACAGGCATGAACCACTGCTCCTGGCTGAGTCATTCAATCTTTTTTTTTTTTTTTTCTTTTTAGACAGAGTCTCACTGTGTTGCCCAGGCTGAAGTGCAGTGGTGTGATCTTGGCTCACTGCAACCTCCACTTCCCGGGTTCAAGCAATTCTCCTGACTCAGCCTCCCTAGTAGCTGGGATTACATGCGCCAGCCCCCACGTCTGGCTACTTTTTGTATTTTTAGTGCAGACGGGGTTTCACCATGTTGGCCGGGCTGATCCCAAGTAATCTGCCCCCCTTGGCCTCCCAAAGTGCTGAGATTACTGCGCCCAGCCTAGTCATGCAATCTTGAGCAAGTTTCTTATCTTCTCTGTGCCTCATTATTCCCATACATAACATGGGGATAAGATAAGCACTTACCTCATCTGTTTGTTGGGGGAAAGGGGATCCAATGACGTAAAAAGTTAGCTACAAGCCTGGAATAGAGGAATTGTTCACTAAATGCTAGCTAGTAATGTTGCTCTCTAGCCTCTAGGGGAGCCATGCAGCAGGGATAGTAGAGCAAAGGAATCCACCTGAAAGTCACAGTATTGAGGGTGCTTTTCAGCTCCTTTAGCTAAGGTACAGACAGACTGGGAAGTATCTAAGGGAATTAAGCTGACGAGGCAAGGAGAATATGTGCCATGCAGCAGTCCACGTTTCAGGCAAATGATAATGGCATATATGATGGGGTTCCATAAGCTTATCATGCAGCTGAAAAATTTTTATCACCTAGTGATTTATATTACAAGTGCCTGCAGGATTCAGTACAGTAACATGCTTTATAGGTTTGTAGCCTAGAAGCAATAAGCTGTACCATATAGCCTAGGTGTGTAGTAGGCTATACCACCTGGGTAATTACAATCTGTGATGTCCGTACAATGATGAAGTCGCTTAATGATGCATTTCTCAGAATGTACCCGTCGTTAAGTGACACATGACTGTAGTTATCTCTTGAGAGATGGTTCCAGGTCAAAGCTTCAGATTTTGTCTCTGGAGACACAACTGCCTCTGGGAGAACATTTACAAACATCTAGCTCCAACCTCATTCACTTCTCTCCCTTCTGAATTCCCTAGCAGTCTAGCTTAGACGACCAGGTTGGAACAGATACAGATTTTAGTAAAGGCTCAGAGATAGCAAGAAGAAAATAAATCTCAGTTGGAGGAGGGGAGGCACAAGCCTATATTCAGCTACATGAGAGACTGAGGCAGGAAGATCACTTGAGCCAGAGGTTTGAGGCTGTAGTGCACTATGATCCCACCTGGAATAGCCACTGCACTGCAGCCTGGGCAATATGGTGAGACCTCCACTTCTATAAAAAGAAAGAAAATAAACATCTCAGAGAAAAACCACCTACTATGTAATCTTGATTACAAAATTTAACTAGCTTTTCAAAGTTGGTTTGAAACCTGTCTTTTCATTTTCTGAAAATCTATCGAGTCCCTAAAGTGATGTAGAGTCTGTGAGAGACACTTAGTTACTGATGGTATAATTTCAAAAAAATCTGGCTTGATCTCTTTCAAACTCTATTTCCCTATGAATATAATGGAGCTAATACTACCTGTCACAAAAGATTGTTATGAAGAGCAGATGAGATAACACGTATTCTTTCGGTTCCATTTGCCACTTCTGACAAAGAGGAGGTTTTGAAAAGTGAGCTCAAATGTACCTGTTACCAAGATGGCCTATATAGCACCACCAGGGGGAGCAGAGAACAAGAGTTGCAACTAGAAAACAGTTGGTTTCTGAAAACTTTTATTCAGAGACACTGGTGATATAATTCCTTTCTATTTCCTAAACATTTTTCTAGTTTATTACATACTCCTATTTACATGAAATAAGAGGGATTGGTATATCGGCTATCTACTGCTACAATAATGTGTAACAAACTGCCACAAAAACTGGAGTGACATATAGCAATAAACTTTTATTTCTCACAGTCAATGGGGTCCAACTGGTCTAAGTTGAGCTTGCTGGGATCGAGCATGTGTTTACAGCTCAGCTGGCTCACTCCTATGTCTTTGCATGAGCTCTCCTCTACGTGTCTCCCGGTCTTCTTTCTGCATCAACAGGCTCGCCTGGGCATGTCCTTACGGTGATGGCAGAGGGCAAGAGCACCTACACCCAATCTCTCCAGTGTCTTTCAATCCTCTGCTTGTATCAGGCTCACCAATGTCTGCTGGCTCAAAGTAAGCCACATGGACAAACCAGAGCAAGAATGGGAGAACGTTCAAAGCTACATAGTAAAGGGACAGGATATATGGCAGGGAAATTACCAGGGCATTATTGCAATCCACCTCAAAATGTCATCAGGCTCTCCACCTGCTGCTGGAACCAGTTCGTGCGAGGAGAGGAGGATGGTAGCGTTTTTCCAAACAACAAAAACCAAGAATCTTGGCAGTCTTCATCCTACTCTAGCATTTGACACTGTTGACCACCTTGTCCTGAAAATGTCTCTCCTCTTGGTTTTCCCATTTCAAGAATGTGTTAGTCTTTTATCAGTATTTCTGGATGCTCTTTCCTTTGTAAATTATTTTTTCTGCCAGTTCCCTAAACATTGGCATTCCCTTCATACCTACCATCTCACTGTTTCCTCTCTTTCTTACTCCTTTCACCTACTGCCAAGGCCTCAGTTATACCTGTATGTAGGCTAGAACTTGGAGCCCTCCCAACTCTCATGAAAGTCAGACCTACATTTCTAGCTATTTGTTGGTATCTTTATGGGCTGGTATGGTATCTCTAGGCCCCTCAAATTCATGTCAAAAATTGAGCTCCCAGTTGGGAACAGCAATCCACACCTGCTTCCTTCCATATACTCTATTTCAGGGGCGTTTGCCACATTGTATATACTTTCCTGTTTACACTTCTGTTTCTCTACTCTTTAACTATGAACTCATGGAAGGCAGGGATGTGCCATGATCATTTTTTGCATCTCTATTTATTTTTATAATGTCAAGTTCATGTAGCATTAGCTACATGAAACATTTCATTGAAACATTAGCTATTACTATTATTATTATTATTATTTGTCTTTAATGGTGTCCAATTTTAGTGACAGAGGCAGAGAAATCTTAGCTATGTGTTCAAGTCAGAGGCAGAGAAATCTTAGCTATGTGTTCAAGTAAGTGGATTATTGGTGACTCATTTCTCTAATTAAGCTACACCAGGGTCTCAGCAAACTTTTTACTCGAGGGCCAAATGGTAAATATTTTAGGCTTTGCAGAACATAAGATTTCTGTCTCAACTACTCAACTGTGTGTTTGTAGCGTGAAAGCAGTCTTAGACAATTATGTAAATGAATGGGCATAGTCTGTTCCAATAAAATTTCATTTTTGGACACTGAAATTTGGATTTCACATAATTTCCATGCATCATGAAGTAGTCTTTTATAAACATTTTCTTTCGACCATTTAAAAATGAGAAAACCATTCTTAACTTAGGCTGCACAAAACCAAGTATTTGTTCTTTTCTTGGAAGGGCTGATAGCATAGACAAATCCTTGGCTTTGGCATTCCAAGTCTAAAAGTTGGTATAAGACAGAAAATGTGGAAGAACATATGATTAGTCACAAATAAATTTCCCCATCACCACCCCATTTCCCTCCTCTTCCAAACACTAGATAAAACTTACCTGGGCAGAAAGAGGAGGAGATTGTAGGGTAAAGGGAGAAACCAAGGGCTTAGACACTGGTGGGTTACCAAGGACCCTCTCATCCTGTGCCGTGTCCCACATTGATAGCTGGGGAAGGTAGGGATTATAGAACTCTAACTATATTGGAGATTTTTCTTCCCTCCACCCAAGGATGTTCCCAGGAACTTATATTTAACCTAAGAAAAGAGAGATCTCAAACTGATGAACATTAAGTTTCAATGACCCCCCAACCTTCAGAGTTGAGGCTCTAAGTAGAAATGGACTTATTTCAAAATTTCTTGCACTCTTTAAATTATATTATTTACAGAGGTGCTCAATTAAGTCCAGCTTTTTCAATATTCGTTTTAGCCTCCAAAGATATTATCCTGAGGTATCATGTTGTACTTGCAGGGCCCTAAGCAGCCACCTGGTTTGCCTCATGGTTTAAACAACTGGTAACAGTTCCATAACATTCTTCTTACTATTTCGGAATTCTGACTGTACTTTAGGATATTTCTTTCCTTCGAGAGGACTTATCTATAAATGTAATGGTAAGAAGCATATTGGAGAATAACAGCTTCCTTACAAGAGACACTAATATGAAGCAGAGTGCATTTGAAAGTCAAATCTTTGGCACAGTAAGTAAAATTTCTCTAGATCCCAGGAGACCTCAGACACTCTCCAGTTATATTAACATTGCAGAAAATTTCCAGGGCCGTGAATAGAGACATGGCTTATGGAAACTCTGAATGATATCTTTCATGCAGAATTTGAAAAATATCATTCAGAGTTTCCATAAGCCATGTCTCAATAGACAAAACTATTCTAGGGCGGATGACATCCCCAAACAAATATTTCCATGAATTTTACATTTTCAGTGCATTGCAGGTTTGAAGGATTAATGCTAAGGTTGGGTTTTAAATGGAAGTATCCCTGAGAGAGGTTGATACCTCATTCTTTTTTTTTTAATCTAAATCGTTCTAACTTTCTCTTTCGTGAGTATCTGATAACTGCTTTCACCTAGTTGTGGCATAAATGCATTTCTAGACATATTGACATATTTTATGTCTGCCTTTCAATCATGCTTCACTTTTCTTGGTAAATCAGTTACTAGAACATACTGAAGATGCTGTACAAATGCCTTGGTTTCTTTCTGCCAACTGAAACAGCTTGTTTGGGGCTCATTTTTCATTATGTTTTATAGCAGGGTGTAGTGCTCCAGGGAAAAAAAGATTTTTGTGTTTATCCCTCAGCTGTTATCTTTAGCCTCCATTGGATTTCTCAGTTCAACATTCTTAATATTTTAATTTTTCTCTGACACATACACATATATATACACACACATATATAGATATATACATATATATGTGTGTATATATGTATATTATTGGGCCTTGTAAAATCTGCAATAACCTGCAGTGAGGACCAATTTACAGCTTAGCTTATAGGTATTTTTTTCTAAAAGTCACCATTAGCGAGTAAAATTATGTCATCATTCAGGAAGAATTATTGATCTAAATATCCAGCTGCAGGGGAGAGAGAAATTCAAACAGGTGCTATCAGTTACCATTTTCCCACCCCATTAAAAGAATATATTCCAAAATTAAGAATATATTCCAAAATTAAGACTGGGCACGATGGCTCACTCCTGTAATCTCAACACTTTGGGAGGCCAAGGCAGAGGATGACTTGTGTCCAGGAGACCAGCCTGGGCAATATAATGAGACCTTGCCTCTACAAAAAAAATTAAAAATTATCCAGTCATGGTAGTGCATGCTTGTAGTCTCAGCTACTTGGGAGGCTGAGGCAGGAGGATCGCTTCAGCCCAGGAAGAGGTGGAGGTTGCAGTGAGCTGTGATTGAGCCACTGCACTCCACAGTCCAGGCTGGGCAACAGAGTGGGACCCTATCAAAAAAATGTATACATATATATGTATATACACACACACACACACACACACAAATAAATATATACATATACATGTACACATATAAATATATATATAATATTATATTTGGACTTTCTTGAGATTTGAGACAGTTGTCAAACATAAAGCAGTGTGGGCCGGGCACAGTGGCTCACACCTGTAATCCCAGCAGTTTGGGAGGCCGAGGCAGGTGAATCGCTTGAGGTCAAAAATTCAAGACCAGCCTGGCCAACATGATGAAACCTCATCTTTACTAAAAATACAAAAAATCAGCCAGGTGTTGTAGTGCACACCTGTAGTCCCAGTTACTTGGGAGGCTGAGGCAGAAGAATCGCTTGAACCTGGGAGGCAGAGGTTGCAGTGAGCCGAGATCAAGCCACTGCACTCCAGCCTGGGCAACAGAGCGAGACTCCATCTCAAAGAAAGTAGTGTGTATTTCAGTTTTAATATTTGAGACAGTGTTTGGTTATGTATGGCCGTGTTTTATATAAAGAACACTTTGTTTTCCTAGAGTCTAGAAGAGAGCTTGGAACATAATAGGTGTTCCATACATTTCCGCTAAATAAAATAACTGTTTTAAAAGCACACCGTATTTTATTATTGTTATCCGTCCATTTTAGGTTAAAGAATTTGACACCAATTTTACATATGTGCAACAGTCAGAATTCTACTTGGAGCCAAATACCAAGTACATATTTCAAGTGAGATGTCAAGAAACAGGCAAAAGGTACTGGCAGGCTTGGAGTTCACCGTTTTTTCATAAAACACCTGAAACAGGTGAGTGCACTTATATATTTTATTCTCTTGGACTTTTCTTTATATATCTTTTCTGCTGAGCTCAGTGGCTCACACCTCTAATCCCAGCACTTTGAGAGGCCAAGGCAGGAAGATTGCTTGAGCCTAGCGGTTCGAAATGAGCCTGGGCAATGTAGTGAGACCCTAGTCTGTACAAAAAAATAATTATTATTATTAGCCTGGGTGGTAGAATGCATTTGTAGTCCCAGCTACTTGGGAAGCTGAGGTGGTAGGATCGCCTGAGCCCAGGAGTTTGATGCTGCAGTGAGTTATGATCATCCCACTGCTTTCTAGCCTGGAGGACAGACCAAGACTGTGTTTCCTGAAAAAGTTTAAAACAGCCAGGTGCAGGGGCTTACGTCTGTAATCCTGGCACTTTGGGAGGCCGACGTGGGTGGATTACCTTAGGTCAGGACTTCAAGACCTCCTCGGCTGACATGGTGCAACCCTGTCTCTACTAAAAATATGAAAATTAGCTGGGCATAGTGGCGGGTGCCTATAATCCCAGCTACTCAGAAGGCTGAGGCAGGAGAATCGCTTGAACCCGAAAAGTGGAGGATGCAGTGAACTGAG
The DNA here is from genome assembly GCF_000951035.1 of Colobus angolensis palliatus. NCBI lineage: Eukaryota > Metazoa > Chordata > Mammalia > Primates > Cercopithecidae > Colobus > Colobus angolensis. Next base: position 1,734,898 of record NW_012114688.1, read on the forward strand.
ATTGTACCACTGCACTCCAGCCTGGGCAAGAGAGCGAGACTTGGTCTCAATAATCGTAATAACAATAATAATAATAATAATAATAATAATAAATAAGTTTAAAACAAAAACAAAATAAAGCTACAAAATATTTTTTTTCTCTTTAACTTCGACCAAAATTGACAAAACTATTCTAGGGCAGATGGTAACATTTAAATTGTTATTTTGATTTGATTTTCTTAAGGCTTACTATAATTTGTATAATGGTTCTCAAACATTCCTGGGCATAAAAACCACCTGGGAGGCCTGGTGCAGTGGTTTACACCTGTAATCCCAGCACTTTGGGAGGCCAAGGCAGAAAGATTGCCTGAGCCCAGGAGTTCAAGACCAGACTGGGCAAGATAGAGAGACCCCATCTGTACCAAAAATACAACTAAAATTACCCTGCCATGGTGGCCCACGCCCATAGTCCCAGCTACTTTGGGACTACAGGAAGAATTATTTATCTAAACAGGCTCTAATCATAGCTCACTGAAGCCTCTACCTCCTGGGCTCAAGCAATCCTCCTGCCTCAGCCTCCCAAGTGGCTGAGACTACAGATGCGGTCCACCATGCTAGCTGAGGCAGGAGGATCACTTGAACCTGGGAGGTCAAGACTGCAGTGAGCCATGTTCACGCCACTAAACTCCAACCTGGGTGACATCCTGGGCAATTGTGAGCCATACAATAAGCTAAGAACATGTATTGAAAAATATAATCTGGGTGTGGTGGCTCATGCCTGTAATCCCAGCACTTTCAGAGGTGAAGGCAGTTGGATCACTTAAGCCCAGGAGTTTGAGACCAGCCTGGCCAACATAGCAAAATCCCATCTCTACTGAAAATACAAAAATTAGCTGGGCACGGTGGTACATGCCTATAATCCCAGCTATTCAGGAGGCTGAGGCAGGAGATAGAGGTTTCTGTGAGCCGAGATCACACCGCTGCACTCCAGCCGGGGCAACAGAGTGAGACTCCATCTCAGAAAATATTATTCAGAACATATTCTCCTAAAAGAGAATCATACCAATAAACTTTATCTACTATATGCAAAGCAAAGCAATCAGAAAGTTAAAACTCTTAAACACAGAATTAATTCTCTTCTCATCAACAGGATTTAGCTGATTTATTATCTTTAGATATTTTTCTACTCCTAATATTATTAGCTTAATTTTATATTCATTTACTGATGCCATTCAATAACATCTTAGCCAAATAGACTTCAGTTGAAGCAAATAATAAAATGAATCTATTGTAATTGTAGTAGTACTAATGGCCCCACTAACCTAAAGATGTTTCCCTACTGTAGGTACCTCATACACTAGATTTAACATTTTCTTTTCAGAAATGAAGGACTTCATTATAATCACAGCATGAATAGCATCATTATTATAACATTCTGGAATTGTGTTATATGTTTTCAAGGCACTTTGATATGCATTATAAATATTGATGGCTGCCAAATTAGTAGAGGGAGCAAAGAGCATGACTAGCTGCAAAGCTCTTCAGGTACCTCCTACTGCCCAAATCTTAGAAATACTTTGGCCAGGTGCAGTGTCTCATGCCTGTAATCCCAGCACTTTGGGAAATGGAGGCAGGTGGATTGCTTGAGCCTAGGAGTTCAAACCCAGCCTGGGAAATATAGTGACACTCTGCTTCTATTTAAAAAAAATAAAAATAAATAGAAATTAAATTTTAAAATGTTAAAGAAACAATTTATTAGGAAATTGTTTTCTTTTCTTTCTTTTCTCTTTCCTTCCTTCCTTTCTTTCTTCTTCCTTTCCTCTTCCTTCCTTCCTTCCTTTCTTTCTTTCTTTCTTTCTTTCTTTCTTTCTTTCTTTCTTTCTTTCTTTCTTTCTCTCTCTCTCTTTCCTTCCTTTCTTTCTTTCCTTCCTTCCTTCCTTCCTTCCTTCCTTCCTTCCTTC
>NW_012114688.1:1736902-1737853 GCF_000951035.1 Colobus angolensis palliatus
TGACTTAGTCTGTTTTTTTTTTTTTTTTTTTTTGAGATGGGGTTTTTCCTTTTTTCCCAGGCTGGAATGCAGTGGTGTGATCTCGCTCACTGCAACATCTGCCTCCCTGGTTCAAGAGATTCTCATGCCTCAGCCTACCAAGTAGCGAGGATTACAGGCACCCACCACTATGCCTGGCTAATTTTTGTATTTTTAATGCAGACGGGGTTTCACCATGTTGGGCAGGCTGGTCTCGAACTCATGACCTCAGGTAATCCGCCCATCTTGGCCTCCCAAAGTGTTGGGATTACAGGGGTGAGCCATGGCGCCCACCCAGGGAATTATTTTCAGTACTCAGTATCAGTTCTCTTTTTTAAAAGTTAGTTTTTAATTGAAGGTGTTCTGTCAAGTTGACACTGTTAACAATTCGTAGGACTTTAGATGCCGTTTTATAATAGTCAGAATTTAGTTGATAACCCAATTATTTTTTAATGAACTCTATAACTGCCTAGCAAGATTATGCAAATTGATAACTACCTACAAAGTACTACTGTATATAAGCTTGTTTGATTATGATGTCAACCACATTTGGTAGTGTAATTAGCGCTACTTTACAGAAGCAGAAACTGGGCATGACTTGCTAAATAGCACATTGCTAGTGGGTAATGACACCTAAACTATAACAACAGTTTTCTTATTCAAAATATTGAACTGCCTGGCTAGCTCAGTTGGTGGATTATAAGGCTTTTAATCCTAGTGTCAAAAATACTGTGCATTTTCCCCACCATCCCTCAGCAATTTCATTCTTTAATTTCAGGGAAGCAGAGGAGCAGCTTACTTAAGTGTTCTAAGTATAGGACTACAAATGTTCCTCTTTAAACATAAAAGTCTTGGCCGGGTGTGGTGGCTCATGCCTGTAATCCCAGCACTTTGAGAGGCCAAGGCAGGTGGATCATCTGAGGTCAGGAGTTT
>NW_012114688.1:1737903-1746809 GCF_000951035.1 Colobus angolensis palliatus
GGCTGGAGTTCAGTGGTGTGATCTCAGCTCATGAGATCTGGGCTCAAACAATCCTCTCACCTTGGCCTTTAAAGTAACTGGAACTACAGGCGTGCACCACCATGACCAGCTAATTATTTTTCTTTCTTTTTTTTTTTCTTTTTCTTTGTCGAGACAGGGTTTCACCATGTTTGCCAAGTTGGTCTTGAACTCCTGGACTTGAGCAATCTGCCCACCTTGGCCTCCCAATGTGCTGGACTCACAGCAGGAGCCACCATGCCTAGCCTATGATTATGCTTTTTCTTGAAGTCATCATCTTCTGTATTAGTTTCTTATTACTACTGTCACAAATCATCACAAACTTGATAGCTTAAAACAACACGAATTTATTATCTTATAGTTCTGGAGGTGAGAAATCCAAAATCACAATCACTGAACTGAAATCAGGGTGTCAATAGGGTTATGCTCCTTCTGGAGGCTACAGGACAGAATCAGTTTCATTGCCTTTTCTAGATTCTAGAGGCTACCTACATTCCTCAGCTCATGGCTCCATCCTCCATTTTCAAAGCCAGAAGCACAGCATCTTCCAGTCTCTTTCTCTGACTCTCACCCTTCTCCCTTCTGCTTATAAGAACTCTTGTGATTTTACTGGATCAACCCATATCATCTAGGATAGCCACTCCCTCTCAATTCCCTTTTTTCTTGTAAGGTAACTGACTAGAAAGAAGAAACTCAATTTCTCCTGCTGTATAGTACTTTCACAACACAGGTCACTTCTGTGACCTCTGGTTACCAACATGTGTGTGGGGATTTCTCCCCCTCAGCAACAAATTCTCTAGCAGATTCTTTGAGCGACACCAGCTGGGTGTCCTCTAAGTCAATTCACTCTGGCACTACCTGCCTAGACATAGTGTCAGATCCTACAACTCCCACCTCAGATGCCAGTCTCAAGTAATAGGTGGTTATCTATACTTCCATCTGATTGGCTAAAGGGTTTGTTTGTTAGGGTTTGTTTCCATGACCTTTTTTTCTGATTTGATCAATTTGCCAGGATGTCCCACAAAACTTGGGAAAACACTTATGATTACTGGTTTATCATAAACAGCATTACAAAGGATACAATCGAACAGCCAGATGGAAGAGATGCAGAGGGCAAGGCATGTGGGAAGGGGTATGGAGCTTCCATTCGCTTTCCAGTTGCATCACCTGCCAGGAGCCTCCATGTGTTCAGCTCTCCTGAAGCTCCTAGAACTTAAGCCTTTGGGTTTTTCTGGAGGCTTCATTACGTAAGCATGACTGATTAAACCACTGGCCATTGGTGATCAACTTAACCTTCAGCCCCTCTCCCCTCTTGGAGGTTGGGGATGGGTTGAAAAACCCCAACCTTCTAATCGTGCCTTGATCTTTCCTCTGAATAGCCCCCATCCTGAAACTACATAGGGGCTGCCAGCCACTCATCAACTCATTAGCATACAAAATAACAGTTACCACTTTGGGCATTCTGAGGATTTTAGGACTTGTATGCCAGAAAAGCAGGATGAAGACAAAATATGTACTTCATAATATTATAGTAACCTATTCACAGATTCCAGGGATTAGGTCACGGACATCTTTATGACGCCATCATTTGTCCTGCTACATCTCCCTACCTCCCCAACCACTACCACCAATTGCAGTTTTTACTAGTCAGGGTGCTTAGGTGTAAGCAAAAGAAATCAAGCGTGGTTATCTTAAGCAGAAAGAGAATGATTAGAAATGTAGCTGAAAATCTGTAGAAAGCCTGGCAAAATTGGCATGAGCAGGATCCAAGTGAGAGCAAGAGCCAGAACCACAGCCAAAATCACAGCCTAGGAAAAGTCTGGCGAGGACCCTGCAGCTGACACTGATCACTGCCACTGCCTGCCTTGGTGCCACTGTCACTGTATCCTGGATACAGCTATGGTGCCCACATTGGATTCTAAGTGGTTTCCTGAAGCTCTGTGTCACCCCATCCACATTCACAGCCTGGGTGTTAGGGGAGGGGCATCTGGTTGGCAAGGTTTAGGCCATTTGCTTGTAGCCCTACTGCCTCTCGGCTTTTTTAGGATACCCACAAAGAAGTATATCCTAGTGCTGGGCAAATAAAACATGGCAAATGTCCACTAGACTATTCAGATTGGAACATGCTATGCCTGGAGAGCAAGGGTGTACTTCTGAGGAATCTGTTGACCACTGTGTAGACTTGGAAGCTGTCCATTCTTTCGTATAGAGTTTTGCTACACTTTGACATTAGACCTTCTCTGTATGGTCCTTGTCATTTAGAAAAATTTCCTGGGTGGCTACTGCTTTTTGCCGTTTCCTCCTCTTTTTCTTTCTTTTTAACAATGTAACTGCCATATGTAGATTTCTTACCTTCTCCCTACATACCAAGTACCTACAGCCTAGAAATATAAGAAGGAAGATAAACCCTTGAATATGTCTATGTGTACCCTGCTACCCTTATATACACCGCTGACACTGTGATCCATTAAATGATTCATTGCTTGACTTGTTTTTCAAGCTGTGGTAATGAATTTGTTCTGACACATCGTTTTCCCTGCCCTGGGCTTCTGGTGCCTATTTGATGTGTTGGCATTAGTTTTGCCTTGCTAATTGACATACTCAACCCTTTACCCTTGGCCCGATGATGTAGAATTCTGACCACAGAGCTAAACTGGCCTGGCTTGGAGAAATGGCATTTAAATGCTGTGAAACAGCTGAATTATTAAAAGGAGATTCGAAAGAGAGAAACCAAAAGAAGGTATTTGTGTTTTGAGAAAAATAGGAGGGAGGGTGGGGGCGAATCTTCAATGATTTTAAAAAACAAATCCTTTGTCTCCTTTAATATGACTCCTCTTTCTTGAATATCTAGAACCTCCTGAAAGATCCGGAAAAGTTCATGTGTCTGCTATAATCAAAGCCTTTATGATGCAGGTCTTGGTTAGTGTGGCTTAAACATCAAGATTGGCAAGCGCAAAAGTAAATAAAGAAACCTTAGACATGTCTACACCCTTTGGCTCAGTAATTCCTCTTGTAGAGATCTGGCCTTAAGAAATAATCTGTGGAAAGGAAATTTATGTACAATGATATACATCCAAAACCCAATTATAATAGTAAGAATTTGGAACCAGTCTAAAAATTCAACAATAGCAATAATTCATGCCTATTAAGGTTTTATTTGTGTAAAACATGGTACTAAGTGCTTGATATGAACTGTCTCATCAAAACTCATGACCTCACTGCTTTTATCTAACTTTACAAATGAAGAAACTGAGTCACTGAGAGGTTAAACAACTTGCCCAGGGCCATGGAACTCCATCTGGTAGAGCCGGGACTTGGACTGAGTTTTGTTTGAGTCTGCAGTTGGTGTTTGAAACCACCGAGCTATACAGTTTCTCTGTAGGGGTATGATTGAATAAATACAGTAAAACATGATGAAATATTAACTAGCCATAGCATCATAGCATGATGTTTTGAACAATTTTTAATACAATGAGGAAATTTTTATTATATAATATTGAATAAGGCCGGGTGTGGTGGCTCACGCCTGTAATTCTAGCACTTTGGGAGGCTGAGGCAGGCAGATCACCTGAGGTCAGGAGTTTCAGACCAGCCTAGCCAACATGACAAGACCTCATCTCTACTAAATGTACAAAAATTAGCTGGGTGTGGTAGTGTGCACCTGTAATTCCAGCTACGCAGGAGGCCGAACCTGGAGGATAGCTTGAGCCCAGGGGATAGAGGTTACAGTGAGCCAAGACCACACCACTGCACTCTAGCCTGGGTGATGGTGTGAGACTCTGTCTCAAAAAAAAAACATAAAAGTCTTGGCCGGGTGTGGTGGCTCATGCCTGTAATCCCAGCACTTTGAGAGGCCAAGGCAGGTGGATCATCTGAGGTCAGGAGTTTGAGACCACCCTGGCCAACATGGCGAAACCCCGTCTCTACTAAAAATATAAAAATTAGCTGGGCATGGTGGCAGGTGCCTGTAATTCTAGCTACTTGGGAGGCTGAGGCAGGAGAATCTCTTGAACTCGAGAGGTGGAGGTTGCAGTGAGCCAAGATCGTGCCACTGCACTCTAGCCTGGGCGACAGAAAGAGACTCTGACTCTAAATAAATAAATAAATAAAATAAAGATAAAAGTCTTAAGCTTCAGGTAGAAGGGAATAGGAACACCCAGTTTAAATTTAAAGTCTGTTTCCTAAGGAGAAAAATCACTTAAGAGACAAAAATACCAATTAAAATTAAGTACCCCTGAAAACTTGGATTTATTAAAGTTTAACATGTTAGCTAAGAGAACCCATAGACTATTCTCTTGGTACAAATTCCTTTCTAAGACACATTACATGAGAAACAGTAAAGGTATGTTAGGAAAAGTGCTTATATTGAATCTCTTTGAAAATGTACCTTTTTTTCTGTGTTTAAAAGCAATGTAAGTTTATTGTAGTGTGCAACCTAAAATACCCACTATTTACATTAATTTAATTTAATACTAGTTTTTCCTATGCATTTTTTCAATGGTTGGGGCTATGGTGTATATACTATTTTATATCCTGGTTTTCTTACTTAATCTACCCTGCTAAGTTTTTGAAAACTGATTTCATGGCTGCACGGCATTCTCGTTTATGTATGTACTATAATTTATTTAGGCATTTCCCTACTTAAATAACATCTAGGTCATTTCCATTTTATCTATTATCAATAAACTTCTTTGCATAGCTTTGTATATAAATGATCTTTATTCCTTTAGTTCTAAAGAGGAATTATTGCATTAAAAGTTAGGCACATTTTAAGATGCTGATGTATGTTGTCAAACTACTTTTTAGCGAATCTTTAATATTGATTGCTTTTTAAAAAGGGACCTCTGAAAAGACAGTCATTCACAAAATACTCATTTAGCCTCTACCATATGCTAGGCATTTTTAGATCCTTGCAGAACTTCAGTGAGCAAAGGAAACAAAATTACCTGTCTTGGAGAAGTTTCCTTCTGGAGAAGACACACAGTAAAAATCAAGCATAATAATTATATAAATTACATTGCATCATACATAAAGAGGTAAATAAAAGCAATAAGAATCAGACTTCACAGCTGAAGAGTGAATTGCCTCACAATTGAAAAAATAAAATGATATCATTTCTGTAATTCTTTATTTAACCAACTTGTTTGATAATGAGGTTTTTTGGCCAGCCAAACTCTTCCAGTACTTAAAGGTTTATTTATGAAGAAACACAGCCCAGGCAGTAATGCCTCTTCCAAGCAGGATTTTCCTGAGTTAGTCTCTAAAATTCTGACATGTGTATTACTGAATTGATTCATCTCAATACAATGTGTCTGCAAAACTCTGCCCAGCTAAGACCAGAGGACAAATCCTAAAGTGGGTAAGGCTTGTCCTGCAGCCTCAGCATTCTTATTCTTTTCCATCGCTTTCCCTCTGAATAGTGCCTGGCTTGGCCATTAAAAACCTGGTCTCAGAAATGAACCAAACCAACTCACTTATAATCAAGTTTAATGACTTAGTCTGTTTTTTTTTTTTTTTTTTTTTTACTTAGAGTAGTTAGACTTTAATAGGACAAACAAAGCCTTATGCTGAAAAAGAAAATCAATCCTCCAGAATACCCATTTATTCTATCTAGTATAATAGCAAGAGACCAATTAACAGACTGAATCCCAGCGTGACTTCAGGATAATAAATAAAAATAGCTAACATTTATTGGATGCTTACTAGGTGTTGGACATTTTGATAAGCATTTTACATATGAATTGTTCTTTATTTATCACTGCAGCTCTTTAAAAGGAGTATAATTATTATCCCAGTTGCACAGATGAAGACCATATGGCCCAAGCAGTTTTGCCAAACATTACAAGGCTGGAAAATGGTAGAGCCAGGGTCTAACTCAGGCTATGGGATTCCAGCACCCATGTTATTTATAGTTCTGCTAGTCTCCTTCCTAAGAGACCTAGTAGGGTCCTGCATCTGTCCGCCAAACAAAATCATTCTCTACACATTAGCTAGTAATAAAACTAGGCCAACAGAGCTTCATTTCTAATGCAGTGTTTGTTATGGAAATGCAAATGCGTGAGAAAAGTACCAGAAGATGCTATTGACTACTGCTACTTTGACATGAATACAAGATGTGGAAGCAGATTTGGGGTAGGTGATGAGAATGAAACCATAGTACTATAGGAGGTTTTAGATAGGATAGGTAAGAAAGGGGCAGTCTGTGATGACGATAAAGGATAGATAAAAAAAAGTGGTCTTAGCCAAGACAGGACCATCATGGGCAATTCATCATGTGCTTTACCAGCTAGCTATGGGCAGTCTAGAAAGCACTGTTTATCATAGGAGGGTCTGTGGACAATCTACATTAAGAATGCTTGGGCACTTTTTTTTTTTTTTTTTTTTGAGACAGTCTCACTCTGTTACCCAGGCTAGAGCGTAGTGCACCGTCTCAGCGCACTGCAACCTCCACCTCCTCGGTTCAAGCAATTCTCCTGCCTCAGCCTCTTGAGTAGCTGGGACTACAGGCATGTACCACCATACTGGCTAATTTTTTTTGTATTTTTAGTAGAGACAGGGTTTTGTCATGTTGGCCAGGCTGGTCTCAAACTCCTGACCTCAAATGATCCCCCTGCCTTGGCCTCCCAAAGTGCTGGGACTACAAGCATGAGCCACTGTGCCTGGCCTGAATGCTTGGGCACTTCTTAAGGTACAGATTCTGGAGCCCTTTGCCAAGTGATACATCTGCAGTGACATGTAAGAACCATTGCTGTAGAGGTCAGACACACTCTTTAAGAGAGGGAAGTGTCATCATAAAAAAACAACATAGGGAATGGGCAGAAAATGTGGACAGAAAGGCAGTGTAGATATGATTGCCCAAGTCATTGAAGTGGGAGAGTTCCCTGACCCCTGTCGCATATCATGTGGCTCATCTGTTCGGCCAAGGCACCTGCTCACACCCCTTATGGGAGGGGGAGCACACAAATGGGTAGGTGTAGGAGCTGGGGCAAGCACCTTGGGGCTTCAGCCCCACAGTAGCATCCAGGGGTGGATGCCTGCGACTCCCAAAGCCCAAATGGAAATGTGTTACAGTACACTATTTTAGCTTTGCTGTCCGCAGACAGCTTAACTGTTAACCAGCTCAGTGCCCTCTTGGTATCCAGGTCCTTGTCCAGTGTCCAGGAAGAATCGGGTCACACATGGATTTGAAGGATGAATGTGGGGGTTTTATTGAGTGGTGGAGGTGGCTCTCAGAGGGATAGATAGGGAGCTGGAAGGGGGATAGAGTGGGAAGATGATCTTCCCCTGGAGTTTGGCTGTCCAGTGGCCGATCTCCTCTCAGAATGTCCCCAACCGAACTTCTCTTGGCATCCAGATTCTCATTTTCTTCTCTCCTCTGCTAAGCCATTCTGCCATTCTTCTGCTCTTCTGTTTACCTCTCTGTCTGCTTCTGGAACCTGGGGTCTGGAGTTTATGTGGTTACAGGATAGCGGGGCATAGCAGGCCAAAAGGCAACTTTTGGGCATGAAAACAAGAATGCCTGCTTCTATTTAGGGCTATGGGTTTCCAGGCTGGAGGGTGGAACCTCTGCCAGGGAACCACCCTCATTTACTCAGTATTTTCCTGTTTCCTGTCTGTATCACCATAGCCTTAGTAGTAGTGGTTTGGGGGACAGAAAAGGGTGGGCATGTGAGAATCTTAGGCCATTATCTCTAGTACTATCTGGTCACCTCTCTGTTTCCTATTTCTCCTGAGTCACTGGCCACCCCAGTCCACCTGGGTATTACAGGAACCACGCAAAGCACAGGATACAGGACTGTTGTCGTAATTAGCCATCACATCACACATGACCCTCTTCTGCCTAGAATGCACCCTGTCTCTGGATGTGAGGTTTCAGCTGAGATTATGAGAACCACTGAGAGCTGCTGAAGTTAGAGCTTCTGATCCACTAATCTTGATAGCCACTGTTATCCTGGGGTCTTTCAGCAGTGCAGAAAGAGCCCCAAAGGGGAAAAGACAGTTTGTCAGTGTAGAAAACCAACACTGCAATAGTATAAGTCAGTCATCTACATTTGCTACTACTGACTTTAAAAAGGTGAAAAAACAATGGCTAGCCAGGTATCTTTTTCAATTCTGCATTGTAATATAGATCCCTTTTTAACGAAGAAAAGATACAGGTTCTATAATCCCTTTAATAACAGGTTAGAGGCCCGAGGGAAGGGCAGTCACATTTCAGGATGACTAATTAACTTGCTTGAATTGCTACTTGCCATAGAAAAGTTTCCCAGATAAATCGTATTGTTCTTTTTTTTCTTTGACAGTTTTCCAGAGGAAGGCAAGTGTGAGCAAGATATTAAACAACATTTTGCTTTCCTCTCACGAAACAGTATTAGTTGTTGCACTGCCAGTGGCTCCTTAAAGATGCTCATTAATTTTTCAGGTTTTTAAGTGGCTAAAAGGGAAAAAGCAAATATTATGTCAATGGAACTAAATATTGGTGCTATTAAATATAATGCAAATTAGATGATGCCACACAGAATGTATTTTTCAAACATATTATTATTTGTAATTAGAGATTTGTGAATTGTCCACATAGAGATGGGTTCTGAACTTGTAGACTCTTGGTTACTAACTCATGTTAAACAGACACAGTGTTTCTTGAAATACTAATCACTTTAGACTTTTCATTTGGATTTATTTAACCTTCTTCAGGTCCTGCCTCTAATAAACCACCCAGTTCCTGCAGAATAGGAAACAATTCAGAAGAGTTCCGTAATTTCCCTGAAGTTTGCAACCTATTAGTACAGAAAAAAGAGCCTTCCTTCCTTCCTTCCTCCCTCCCTTCCTTCCTTCCTTCCTTCCTTCCTTCCTTCCTTCCTTCCTTCCTTCCTTCCTTCCTTCCTTCCTTC
>NW_012114688.1:1746859-1766611 GCF_000951035.1 Colobus angolensis palliatus
AAAAAAAAAAAAAAAAAAAAAATTGAATGCAAAAGGCAAGACAAAACATTTACTAAAGAGTATGATGTCCACTAGGCTAGCGACATACACAAAAGACTGTTAACATATTTTTTTAAAATAATAGTTTCTAGTTGGCGAACAAATATAAAATTGTGTTATCTTCTCCATACCCTTCTATACTTTTCAAGCATCCTGTAATTAGCATGTATTACTTGTGTAATAAAGGAAAGTAGTCGCTTTTAAGAAGAAAATAACTCTACGCTAGAAGATATTTAAAGCATCAGTGCTAAATGGGTTAGCACAGTAGGGCTTGTGGGGTTGAGAGCCTCACAAGGCCAGGCAGCCCCAACACACCATGGCGAGCCCTCAGTGGAGCAATGCTAAGTCTCATCCTGGGAGAGGCTGTTTGCAGGGCTGACTCTGCTGCCCACCCTGAGCCATCCTGCTGTGGAAGTGAGGTTATTAATTTAATGAGATCAGCACAAACTACATGTCAGAACTGGATAGGAATTTCCACTCCTCACCCTCTACCTAGGTAACTTTGAGCAAGTTATTTATCCATTCTACTCTTTCGTTTCCTTATCCATATGATGAGGACAATAATATTGTCTGTGTGATTGGGTTGTTGTGAGGATTAAATGAGAGAAAACATGTAAAGTTTAGCATGTTACCTGCGATATAATTAATACTCATTAAACGGTCACTTTAAAAGGATGACAAAACACACTTTGCCCCATGGTCGATGATACGGTTTGGCTGTGTCTTCACCCAAATCTCATCTTGAATTGTAGCTCCCATAATCCCCGTGAGTCGTGGGAGGTCACTGAATCATGGGGGCAGTTACACGCATGTTGTTCTTGTGATAGTAAGTTCTCATGAGATACGATGGTTTTATAAGGGGCTTTTCCCCCTTTGCTCCGCACTTCTGTGGCCTGTCATCATATAAAACATGGCTGTTTCTCCAATCGCCATGATTATAAGTTTCCTGAGGCCTCCCCAGACATGTGGAACTGCGAGTCAATTAAACCTCTTTTCTTTATAAATTTCCCAGTTTTGCCCAGGTGTGGTACCTCACGCCTGTAATCCCAGCACTTTGGGAGGCTGAAGCAGGTGGATCACCTGAGGTCAGGAGTCCGAGACCAGCCTGACCAATATGGTGAAATCCTGTCTCTACTAAAAACACCAAAAAAATAGCCAGGTGTGGTGGCATGTGCCTGTAATCCCAGCTGCTTAGTAGGCTGAGACAGGAGAATTGCTAGAACCCAGGAGGCAGAAGTTGCAGTGAGCCAAGATCATGCCACTGCACTCCAGCCTGCACAACAGAGGGAGATTCTGTCTTAAAAAAAAAAAAAAAAAATCCAGTTTTGATTATGTCTTCATAGCAGTGTGAAAACAGACTAGTATGGTTGATGTAGAAAGAAGAGCTGAGGTGATGATTTGGCATCATCCTTAAGATACAGATGGAATACATTATTGCTAAAACCAGGTCCCTCTGAGTGGATTTGATTAAACTAGCCTGGTGTTTTGGTAGGCCAAAAAATATAGTTGTAATGCTTTAAATTTTGTCTAATAATAAGAAACCATGTTTCTTGTTTGCGATCACTCTAAATTCCCACAGGCACATTGTCTTCTTGTAAGACTAAAGTTTGATGCCAGTGTGTATAAGTTATATAAAAATTCTTCCCAAATTAAGGATAATTTGGATTTTTTTAGTATATTCAAGTATGTCCTGTGAGATTAATAGGCATAAGTTAATATTCTGTTGCAAGGATAGAACTGTCCCATTATGGATGTAACACTATAAACACCAAATACAATAAGATATCATGAGGGTTTTTTTTTTTTTTTTAGCAAATTAGGCAATGCACTGATGACAGAACTGATATAAACAATAGTTTCCAGTCATAAAGGCTCTGTGCGTGTGTGTGTGTATGCACGTATGTGTGTGAGATTCTGTGCTTGTGAATGCTTTTGTATGTTAAAATACTTGCAAATACCATAAAACACTAATAGCAGGTGGATTAAAAGGAAGGGATTAGGATGGTTCTTTTTTTCTCCTTTTTATTTCTCCTGTTGAAAATTTTTCTGTACTTTAATTACCGCTTTTACAAAGATGTTAAGTATAATTTAAGAAGAAGTGACATAGCCACGTGGTGGCAGTATTCCGTGAAGAATGTAATCTACATAGCTTCATTTCAGTCCTGTGCCTAATATTGGCTTGATTTCTTCTCTGACAATTGTGTTTATAAATTGTCTTATTTTAGATAACTGATTCCTTGTGAAATTTCCCTCTGAGAATTAAGCACCTCTTATGAATGACTTTAATTTAATGCACCTGGTTAATTTGGAACTGTGATAACAAATAGACTCTAAAGGAAGATTGTATTTATTCCCTGTTTGGGCTAATAAAATCCTAGTCAGATATAAAAATTGTTTTTATATGATGCAAATTAATAACTGAATGAGGTTTCATTGCCAAATAACCACCTGTAGTTTATACAACAGAATTACATTAACCTGTATTAAAAGCCAACAACACCATATATTACTGTTAAATTAAAAATGCTAATTTTAAAATAATAAAAGTGAAAACAAAAATACTACAGCAGCATATGCTATAAGCCCATGATCTTGCTAAATTGAAAATTGTGTTACCTTTTAATGTAGCATTTTTACTTTTTTTTTTTTTTTTTTGAGATGAAGTCTTGTTCTGTTGCCTAGGCTGGAGTGTAGTGGCGTGATCTCAGTTCACTGCAACCTCTGCCTCCTGGGTTCAAGTGATTCTCCTGCCTCAGCCTCCTGAGTAGCTGGGACTACAGGCACCTGCCACCATGCCCGGCTAATTTTTGTATTTTTAGTCGAGACAGGGTTTCACCATATTGGCCAGGCTGGTCTCGAACTCTTGACCTTATGATCCACTCCCCACCAACCCCACTCGTCATCCCAAAGCGCTGGGATTACAGGCATGAACCACTGCAACTGGCCAGTATTTTTATTCTTAAAATTTCAAAATAATGGAGATTCAGACTCCTGCCTGAGCTCCCTGCCAATGAATGTTGGCCTGTAAAGATACCACTTTAGATGAATAAACCTGCCTGTTGGCCATCAGGGCATAACCTTGTTCCCTCAGAGTTTGGTGGAAACATATACCCACGGAGCAAAAGAGACTTAGTGAGGCATTGAGAAGCCAAAAATATTTCTGATTTGTCACAATTCCCAGTGAAACATTTTCCTCTTGCTGTAGAGAAGCCAGAATAAAAAAAACACAGGAAATAACTTTTGGCTTTTCTGATGTTTTCATCTCCTAAAATTCCTCAACCATTGTTCTCAGAAAAATACCCTCCTCACAGTTATGCCTGCACCCAGAGCAGCTTTTTTTTTTTTTTTTTTTTGTATGTGAAATGGAGTCTCCCTCTGCTGCCCAGGCTGGACTGCCATGGCGCAATCTAGGCTCACTGCAGCCTCCACCTCCCACACTCCACCTTCAAGTGATTCTCCTTTCTCAGCTGCCCAAGTAGCTGGTATTACAGGCACGCACCACCACACCCGGCTAATTTTTGTATTTTTAGTAGAAACAGGGTTTCACCATGTTGCCCGGGCTGGTCTCAACTCCTGGCCTCAAGTGATCCACCTGCCTCGGCCTCCCAAAGTGCTGGGATTGCAAGCATGAGTCACTGCGTCTGGCCAGACCAAACTTTTTCAAAAATTTCTGAAGCCCCATAGGAACCTTTTCATTGGAAATGTAGGATCCTTTTCTCAAAGACAGTCACATGGGTCACATTGCTCCTTATACAAGCCTGTGATATCTCAGCCTCAAGTTGTGATTTCTCCCTGCCTCCAAAAGTAATTTTTTTAAAAGAAAAATTTGAGCACTGAAATCAGAATGACGGAATACACAGGGCTTGAAGCAGTCTCAGGGATCCAAGGCTTAGAGCCATCTTCAGAAATGTCTTCTGCCAGTTGGGAGAATTGTGACCTTGAAGTCATTTCTGTCAGCTTTTAATTATCAGGAAGGGGGAGACTGGCAAGGCTGCACCAGGACCCCTTTGAGTTGAGACTGAAAGTTAGGTGCCAGGGTTGCTCACCCTGCCCTGGTCAGAAGCATTCATTAGCAGTGTCCTGACAGCCTTTATAACTAGACCAGGCTGTCAGGATCTTTGCCATCTGGAAAAGAGCAGAGAGAAGTCATTGGTGACATCCCACGCCGGTGTTACAACACCAAAGTGCCTGCTAACCAAAATTAGGTTTCTTATGAGGAGCCAGGAGAAGGTGAACAGCATCCCAAAGATTGTGCAAAGGCAAAAGTGACACATCTTGGAGACCTTCAAGGAAATCTGAACCTTATTGTACCATCAATTGCAAGGAATCAAATAGAGATCAGTTATCGTGCATTTTTTCTGGCTCAGTAAAATAAAACTCCTTGGTATTTGCCACCTAGAAGCCTTATGAAATTAGGAGACACACCTTGAAGTTTTACAACCTAGGTAGATTATAATTGCCCTTGCAGTGTTTTCTCCTTTGAGGTTTACCCAATTAAATAAAAGGAAGAAAAGACACACACTCGAAGGCCATTGCTTTTATGCCACCCTTCAAGTCCATTAAAGTTATTGGTTTACTTTAGTCCTCTCTAAACAAGGGAAGAAACCCTGTTGGGAAATTTGGCAAGCGGAGTGCAAAATGTAAGAAACTGATACTCTTTCCTTTTGGTTTAAGTTCCCCAGGTCACATCAAAATCATTCCAACACGACACATGGAATTCTGGGCTAACAGTTGCTTCTATCTCTACAGGACAGCTTACTTCTGGTAAGAAAATACCACTTAGACTTTTTGAGTAGTCTTTTAGTAATTGCCCATTTTAACCCATCATACTGAAAAAATCACATCAGGTGTTAAGTTTCTGGACAATAAGATATGCCTTATGCCCTCCATAGGAAAATATAGACAAAGTACAAAGATCTGCTTAAAACTGAACATAAGAAGTGGCTTAGGTGGATTTTGCCAGCTTTTGCAATAGATTGTACACATTTTTAAAATTTTTTTATTTATTTTATTTTATTTTTTGAGACAGAGCCTTGCTCTGTCACCCAGGCTGGAGTGCAATGGTTCATCCACCATCATGCCCAGCTAATTTTTGCATTTTTGTAGAGATGGGGTTTCACCATGTTAGTCAGGCTGGTCTTGAACTCTTGACCTCATGTGATCCACCCACCTCAGCCTCCCAAAGTGCTGGGATTACAGGCGTGAGCCACCGCACCCAGCCACATTTTTATTTTAATAGCTGCTAGGGCTCAAGACCCAAAAACTTCTTTCCAAACAAATTAGTTACCTATCTTGTGCTAGGACTTCTTGAGACATCTTCTTCAATCTTCAAAACAACCCATGAGATAAGTGTTATGCATCTATTTTATAATGAGGAAACTGAAACTTAGGAAAATTTCATGAGCAGTAGATTTTGAAGAATGATGACAAATTGCACACATTCTATCTCACACAAAAAGTTAAAAAAAAAATCAGTATGATTGTGACCAGCTTTAGACATTGTTACAGCAGTGGGGAATTCTCACCTGTGTCAGACAAGCCAAATGAAGTTCACCACTAAGAATTTATATGAAATTTGCATGCACAAGCTGACCACATTTGCTGGATGCACTTCTAAAAACCCAATGACATCAGATACATGTAGCCCAACTTTCTCAAACAAAAAGTTGTTTCCTGGGGTCGTTGTGCACTCTGGAAAAACAGTCACTTTGTGGCCCAAGGTAAAGGTTAATGTTGCTTCCCCCCATCCTTTCTCCTTTTGCTTTGAGCAGAGTAGACAGAATCGTAATTCTGGTATCACATGAACACAAATACTTGGTTAAAATTATTTTTCTTTCCTTTCATTAGACAACAGAGAAGACATTGGACTTTTATTGGGAATGATCGTCTTTGCTGTTATGTTGTCAATTCTTTCTCTGATTGGGATATTTAACAGATCACTCCGAACTGGGTAGGTTTTTGCAGAATTTCTGTTTTCTGATTTAGACTACATGTATATGTGTCACCAAAATTTAGTCATTTCAGTTGTTTACTAGAAAAATCTGTTAACATTTTTATTCAGATAAAGGAAAATAAAAGGAACAATGTTTAATAAGTACTTACTCATGCCAAACTCTTTACAGATGTCTTTCCTTTTATCCTCAAAATGACCCTGCCAGAAAAACTTCCTGATCTGTTTTACAGATGACTTAAATGAGGCTTAAAGAGGCTAAGTCCTCAGCCCAGGATCACTGAACACTAAGCCCTGAGGCCAAACACAGCTGATATTAAAGCCCATTTCTCTCCTTTACTACACGGCCTTTTCCATTGTACCTCAAATTTACCTACAGTACCTGGATTCTTGAGAGTGGTGAAGTCACAAATTGCCTTGTTTTAAAAGAAAAACTTCAGTCAAATTAAATTTAAAGGAGTTTAATTGAGCAATGAATGTGCGAATTGAGCAGCCCCCAGAATTACAGCAGATTCAGAGAGACTCCAGGGATGCCTTGTGGTCAGAGCAAATGTATAGACAAAAAAAAAAAAAAGAGAAGTGACATACAGAAATTGGCAGTGGAGTACAGAAACAGCTGGATAGGTTATGGGTTGGCGTTTGCCTTATTTGAACACAGTTTGAACACTTAGCAGTCTATGACTGGTTGAAGTATGGCTGCTGGGATTGGCCAAGACTCAGCTATTTTTACAGGCACATACTGCTAAGTTAGGTTTTCTTTTTTTTTTTTTTTTTTCACCCAGACCGGAGTGCAGTGGCCGGATCTCAGCTCACTGCAAGCTCCGCCTCCCTGGTTTGCGCCATTCTCCTGCCTCAGCCTCCTGAGTAGCTGGGACTACAGGCGCCCGCTACCGCGCCCGGCTAGTTTTTTGTATTTTTTAGTAGAGACGGGGTTTCACCATGTTAGCCAGGATGGTCTCGATCTCCTGACCTCGTGATCCGCCCGTCTCGGCCTCCCAAAGTGCTGGGATTACATGCTTGAGCCACCGCGCCCGGCCTAAGTTAGGTTTTCAATCTTGTCTGCCTATTAGGCTAGGTTACAGTTCATCCATAAGGACACGAATATAGAAGTATGGAGTCCTTCTCAGATCATATTCAGTTTGCTTTAATAATTCCCCCCTTTTGATGATTTTCTCAATTTTGAGAGACTGACCAAAACTTTAGTCATTGATGTCACTATCACCTTTGTAATGTACTTACATGGTCTTGAAACCCACAGGGAAACAGTAGAACAGTGGGTTCTATAAGGTGGGAACAAGGACTGAGTGGAAGGTACCTTCTTATGCTGAAACATCCTGTTTATGGGAGAAAAACAAAACCTGGTCTGTTCTAGGATCTATGTGTTTCCTTAAAGTCTTAGCTTGATTATGTCATATTTAGCATGAGCAACTCCATTTTGTTTTGGTTTGGTCTTTTGGAGTCTGGTGCATGAGCTCAGTCCAAAACAATGGCCTCCCATAATTTTGTTTTAAAAAAAAAATCCCCGTTTTTGGTCAGGTTCTCACTTAGGTGAGAGTGTGACCAAAACTTAGGGCCTCAGTGCCACTCTCAGTTACCATCATTTTGGGTTTCTGGTCTCAGCATAAGTTACGGTGTCCTGGTGGTCGTACATTTCTTTTAGCTCTTGTTATTCCAGTTGAAGAGAGACCATTTGATATTCTGGAGATGGCTGCTTGTAAACATTTAAAACCTTTGAGAGAATACAGTGTACCAGGGAGATTACTATTAGGACTATTGGGAGAATAATACTAAGAGTCTGGAGCATGTTCTTTACCCAGGGTCCTCATAAACCAAACCAACCATCTAAAATCAAATACATGAAAGAATGAGCTAGACGAAGAGTCTGCTCACTTAACTAAGAGATTTTTTTCATTAATCCCCTACAACTGAATCACTATAAATACCCGATGTTTTCTCCATAGGCCATAAGTGCCAGCAGCTGTTTAGCCAATACTTTTCTGTTTGGCCAATTATATTATTTCACGTAACTTTCACAAGAGAATTGTGTAACCATAGCCTTTACAGTAGAATCTGCTATAGAGCCTATCATGAGGGATACATTTCTAATCAGTGCCTCTTTTACTTCAAAGTATAGAAAAAAAGACCTAACAAATGATGCCCTTCTAGAAGAGTGAAGGCCTCCTGGCAATGTTCTCTTTAGCCCATGATGTGGCTTAAGAGGCATAAATCAATGTTCTGTTTCTGACTGATTATGAGGCAACATATGAACTCTTAAAATTTCTCAGCTGCATTGGGCCTTCATCTTTTATCTACCAAAGTATAACATTATCCATGTGTAAGGCTGGCTGCAAAATCCTTCACAAATAAACATACACCCCATAATACACACATAACGGAACTCCTTTTCACTTCTACTGTTCATAGAGGCATAAGCAAGAAAAAAATATTCAAAGGTAAGAGTCTCATGATAGCAGAGAAGTCTGAATCCATGATTTTGGGATAAGCTGTTCACATTAAGCATGCTGTCATCTGGGGAGAAACCATCCTGGTTAGCTTTACCTTAAGGGTTGCAATGGGTGTGGAAGGACCCTTCTCAGTTGTGAGATTATGAAAGTTGTGGAACCTTTTGAAACCGAAGTTCAAGGTCCCAAAGTTTTGCTGTAGTGTGGATGGCAAGGACAGTCTTTCTCTACTGTTCTCAGAAGATTCATTCTTTGGGTTCTAGATTTTAAAGGGATGGATTGTCCTCAGTGAACCATAAACAGCTTTTTTTAACCATGTAAAAATATACTGTAGCATAACAATCTACTATTATAATATCAGTCTTCTTGCACGGGAAAGCTTTCATACAACCAGAAAACATGCATTGAAAGTGACAATTGAGTGAAATCTCTTACAAATATTTAAATGTCTCATCAAGTAGCCAAATGTACTTGAAGCTTTGATTGTTTTCCCAGGAATATGGGTTTGACAAACAAACATTGTTTATAAGCATTTTAGTAGTTTATAAGTCACCATGCAAACATATTTAATTTGGATCATTTTATCTTTTCCATTACAAGTCGTGGAATGCAGAACTTTTAATAATAAAAGCCTTAAGGACTCTGGAAGGACAAAGTGGCCGTCTTGGTTCTCCATAAGTCCATGCTTAAAAATGGGTTTATGTCCTCTGGAATACCTGTTGTTTCTCCAATTTAGGTGCATAGCACTGATAACTGATGAGTGAGTTATCATAGGTAATTTGATGCAGGTCATGGAGTTTATTCAAATTGTATTTCTAAACAATTTTAGTATTAGCTGATTTAGCATGCTGATTTCTCTTTTTTTTTCTTATACTTTAAGTACTGGAGTACACGTGCAGAACGTGCAGGTTTGTTACATAGCTATACATATGCCATGGTGGTTTGCTGCACCCGTCAACCCATCAAGGACATAACCCATGCAAAGGACATTAACTCATCCTTTGTTATGGCTGCATAGTATTCAATGATGTATGTGTGCCACATTTTCTTTATCCCATCTATCATTGATGTGCATTTGGGTTGGTTCCAAGGCTTTGCTATTGTGAACAGTGCTGCAATAAACATACACGTGCATGTGTCTTTATAGTAGAATGATTTATAATCCTTTGGGTTATACCCAGTGATGGGATGGCTGGGTCAAACGGTATTTCTGGTTCTAGATCCTTGAGGAATTGCCACACTGTCTTCCACAACGGTTGAACTAATTTACACTCCCATCAACAGTGTAAAAGTGTTCCTATTTCTCCACAGCCTTGCCAGCATCTCTTGTTTCCTGACTTTTTAATGATCGCCATTCTAACTGGCGTGACATGGTATCTCATTGTGGTCTTGATTTGCATTTCTCTAATGACCAGTGATGATGAGCTTCTTTTCATATGTTTGTTGGCCACATAAATATCTTCTTTTGAGAAGTGTCTGTTCATATCCTTCACCCACTTTTTGATGGGGTTGTTTTTTTCTTGTAAATTTGTTTAAGTTCCTTGTAGATTCTGGATATTAGCCCTTTGTTGGATGGGTAGATTGCAAAAGTGTTCTCCCATGTTGCCTGTTCACTCTGATAATAGTTTATTTTGCTGTGCAGAAGCTCTTCAGTTTAATTAGATCCCATTTGTCAATTTTGGCTTTTGTTGCCATTGCTTTTGGTGTTTTCATCATGAAGTCTTTGCCCTTGCCTATGTCCTGAATGGTATTGTCTAGGTATTTGTCTAGGGTTTTTATGGTTTTAGCTCTTATGTTTAAATATTTAATCCATTTGAGTTAATTTTTGCATAAGGTGGAAGGAAGGGATGCACTTCCAGCCTTACGCATATGGCTAGCCAGTTTTCCCAACACGATTTATTAAATAGGGAATCCTTTCCCCATTGCTTGTTTTTGTCAGGTTTGTCAAATATCAGATGGTTGTAGATGTGTGGTGTTATTTCTGAGGTCTCTGTTCTGTTCCATTGTTCTATATATCTGTTTTGGTACCAGTACCATGCTGTTTTTGTTACTGTAGCCTTGTAAGATAGTTTGAAGTCAGGTAGTGTGATGCCTCCAGGTTTGTTCTTTTTGCTTAGAATTGTCTTGGCTATGTGGTCTCTTTTTTGGTTCCATATGAAATTTAAAGTAGTTTTTTCCAATTCTGTGAAGAAAGTCACTGGTAGCTTGATGGGGATAGCATTGAGTCTATAAATTACTTTGGGCAATATGGCCATTTTCACGATATTGATTCTTCCTATCCATGAGCATGGATTTCCATTTGTTTGTATCCTCTCTTAATTCCTTGAGCAGTGATTTGTAGTTCTTTTTGAAGAAGTCCTTCACATCCCTTGTAAGTTGTAATCCTAGGTTTTTTATTCCCTTTGTAGCAATTGTTAATGGGAGTTCACTCATGATTGGCTCACTGTTTGCCTGTTATTGCTGTATAGGAATGCTTGTGGTTTTTTTGCGCATCAATTTTGTATCCTGAGAGTTTGCTAAAGTTGCTTATCAGTGTAAGAAGATTTTGGGCTGAGACGATGGAGTTTTCTAAATATACAATCATGTCATCTGCAGAGACAATTTGACTTCCTCTTTTCCTAATTGAATACTCTTTATTTCTTTCTCTTGCCTATTGCGCTGGCCAGGATTTCCAATACTATGTTGAAAAGGAATGGTGAGAGAGGGCAGCTTTGTCTTGTGCCAGTTTTCAGAGGGAATACTTCCAGTGTTTGTCCATTCAGTATGATATTTGCTGTGGGTTTGTCATAAATAGTTCTTATTATTTTGAGATACATTCCATCAATACCTAGTTTATTGAGAGTTTTTAGCATGAAGGACTGTTGAATTTTGTCAAAGGCCTTTTCTGCATCTATTCAGGTTATCATGTAGTTTGCATCTTTAGTTCTGTTTATGTGATGGATTACATTTATTGATTTGCCTATGTTGAACCAGTCTTGCATTCCAGGGATAAAGCTAACTTGATCGTGGTGGATGAGTTTTTTGATGTGCTGCTGGATTCTGTTTGCCAGTATTTTATTGAGGATTTTCGCATCGATGTTTATCAGGGATATTGGCGTAAAATTTTCTTTTTTTGTTGTGTTTCTGCCAGGTTTTGGTATCAGAATGATGCTGGCCTCATAAAATGAGGTAGGGAGTATTCCCTCTTTTTCTACTGTTTGGAATAGTTTCAGAAGGAATGGTACCAGCTCCTCTTTATACCTCTGGTAGAATTTGGCTGTGACTCCGTCTGGTCCTAGACTTCTTTTGGTTGGTAGGCTATTAATTACTGCCTCAATTTCAGAACTTGTTGTTGGTCTGTTCAGGGATTTGACTTCTTCCTGGTTTGGTCTTGGGAGGGTGTATGTGTCCAGGAATTTATCCATTTCTTCTAGATTTTCTAGTTTATTTGCATGTAGGTGTTTATAGTATTCTCTGATGATAGTTTATATTTCTGTGGGATTGATGGTGATATCCCCTTTATCATTTTTTATTGCATCTATTTGATTCTTCTCTCTTTTCTTCTTTATTAGTCTTACTAGCGGTCTATTTACTTTGTTGATCTTTTCAAAAAACCAGCTCCTGGATTCATTGATTTTTTTGAAGGGTTTTTCATATCTCTATCTCCTTCAGTTCTGCTCTGATCTTAGTTACTTCTTGTCTTCTGCTAGCTTTGAATTTCTTTGCTCTTGCTTCTCTAATTCTTTTAATTGTGATGTTAGGGTGTTGATTTTAGATCTTTCCAGCTTTGTGATGTGGGCATTTAGTGCTATAAATTTCCCTGCACACACTGATATAAATGTGTCCCAGAGATTCTGGTATGTTGTGTCTTTGTTCTCATTGGTTTCAAAGAACATCTTTATTTCTGCCTTCATTTTGTTATCTATCCAGTAGTCGTTCAGGAGCAGGTTGTTCAGTTTCCATGTAGTTGTGTGGTTTTGAGTGAGTTTCTTAATCCTGAGTTCTAATTTGATTGCACTGTGGTCTGAGAGATAGTTTGTTATGATTTCCATTCTTTTGCATTTGCTGAGGAGTGTTTTACTTCCAATTATGTGGCCAATTTTAGAATAAGTGCAATGTAGTGCTGAGAAGAATGTATATTCTGTTGATTTGGAGTGGAGAGTTCTGTAGATGTCTATAGGTCCTGCTTGGTCCAAATCTGAGTTCAAGTCCTGGATATCCTTGTTAATTGTCTGTCTCGCTGATCTGTCTAATGTTGACAGTGGGGTGTTAAAGTCTCCCACTATTATTGTGTGGGAGTCTAAGTCTCTTTGTAGGTCTCTAAGAACTGACTTTATGAATCTGGGTGCTCCTATATTGGGTGCATATGTATTTAGGATAGTTAGCTCTTCTTGTTACATTACTTCTTTTATCATTATGTAATGCCCATCTTTGTCTCTTTTGATCTTTGTTGGTTTAAAGTCTGTTTTATCAGAGACTAGGATTGCAACCCCTGCTTTTTTTTTTCTTTCCATTTGCTTGGTAAATCTTCCTTCATCCCTTTATTTTGTGTGTGTCTTTACATGTGAGATGGGTCTTCTGAATACAGCACACCAATGGGTCTTGATTCTTTATCCAATTTGCCAGTCTGTGTCTTTTAATTGGGGCAGTTAGCCCATTTACATTTTTTTTTTTTTTTTTTGAGACAGAGTTTCACTCTTGTTGCCCAGACTGGAGTGCAATGGCACAATCTCGGCTCATTGCAACCTCCACCTCCCAGGTTCAAGCAATTCTCCTGCCTCAGCCTCCCTAGTAGCTGGGATTACAGGCATGTGCCACCACACCCGGCTAATTTTGCATTTTCAGTAGAGATAGAGTTTCTCCATGTTGGTCAGGCTGGTTGCAAACTCCCGACCTCAGGTGATCTGCCCGCCTAGGCCTCCCAAACTGGGATTACAGGCATGAGCCACCAAGCCCGGCCTAGCCCATTTACTTTTAAGGTTAATATTGTTATATATGAATTTGATCCTGTCATTATGATGTTAGCTGGTTATTTTGCCCGTTAGTTAATGCGGTTTCTTCATACCATCAATGGTCTTTGCAATTTGGTATGTTTTTGCAGTGACTGGTACTGGTTTTCCTTTCCGTGTTTAGTGCTTCCTTCAGGAGCTCTTGTAAGGCAGACCTGGTGGTGACAAAATCTCTCAGTATATACTTGTGTGGAAAGGATTTTATTTCTCCTTCGCTTATGAAGCTTAGTTTGGCTGTATATGAAATACTGGGTTGAAAATTCTTTTCTTTACCAATGTTGAATATTGGCCCCTACTTTCTTCTGGCTTATAGTGTTTTTGCTGAGAGATCCACTGTTAGTCTGATGGGCTTCCCTTTATGGGTAACCAGACCTTTTCCTCTGGCTGCCCTTAACATTTTTTCCTTCATTTCAACCTTGGCGAATCTGATGATTTGTGTCTTGGGGTTCCTGTTCTCAAGGAATGTCTTTGTGGTGTTCTCTGTATTTCCTGAATTTGAATGTTGGCGTGTCTTACTAGGTTGGGGAAGTTCTCTTGGATAATATTCGGAAATGTGTTTTCCAACTTGGTTCCATTTTCTTTGTCACTTTGAGATACACCATTCAAATGTAGATTTGGTCTTTTCACATAGTCCCATATTTCTTGGAGGTTTTGTTTGTTTCTGTTCATTCTTTTTTCTCTGATCTTGTCTTCTTGCTTTATTTCATTGAGTTGATCTTCAATCTCTGATATTCTTTCTTCTGCTTGATTGACTCGGCTATTGATACTTGTGTATGCTTCACAAAGTTCTTGTACTGTGTTTTTCAGCTCCATCAGGTTATTTATGTTCTTCTCTACACTGGTTATTCTAGCTAGCAATTTGTCTTTTCTTCAAGGTTCTTAGCTTTCTTGCATTGGGTTAGAACATGCTGCTTTAGCTCAGAGGAGTTTGTTATTACCCACTTTCTGAAGCCTACTTCTGTCAATTCATCAAACTCATTCTCCATCCAGTTTTGTTCCCTTGCTGGCGAGGAGTTGTGATCCTTTGGAGGGGAAGAGGCATTCTGGTTTTTGGAAATTTCAGCTTTTTTGTGCTGGTTTCTCCCAATCAAGCCAGTGGATATTAGCTTGCTGGGCTCCATGGGGGGTGGGACCCACTGAGTCAGGCACCAGAGGGAATCTCCTGATCTGCTACTTGTGAAGACTGTGGAAAAAGTGCAGTATCTGGGCTAGAGTGTACCATTCCTCCCAGTACAGACTCTCATAGCTTCCTTTGACTAGGAAAGGGAAATCCCCCGATCCTTGTGCTTCCTGGGTGAGGTAACACACCACCTTTCTTAGGTTCACCCTCCATAGACTACACCCACTATCCAACCAATCCCAGTGAGATGAACTTAGTACCTCAGTTGGAAATGCAGAAATCACCACCTTCTTCATGGATCTCTCTGGGAGCTGCAGACAGGACCTGTTCCTATTCAGCCATCTTGCTAGCTCTCTAGCATGCTGATTTTTCATCCTGATTTAGCATGAAAATCTGGCAGAGTATTTTCATAGTATTTAATTAATTTTTGTTCTACTTCAGTTAGCAGTTTTATAAACCAGTTAGTCTTTTTATTAAAGTTTTAGGGATTCTTACCAGTCTAAATGATATGAATTTAAAGTTATTAGAAACCTGTATTCAAGAGTGCTTTTTAAGGTCCTTTTTATCCTTTCATGAACTTTCTAAAAGATACCATATTCTAGGATTTTGCGTGTTTGTGAAGTTTTCAGAAATTGCACTAGCATTAAGTAATTAACTTAATGTAATGACTTTAAATAGTGATAGTTAAAAACACAGTTCACAAGGAAATTTGGTTATCTCTGTGGTCTATGATAACTTAACATAATAACCTTAATTATGATTGAAAGGATATATTGAGACACTAGAATTTTAGAAATCCTATACAATTTTGGAACATATATTAATGTTATTCATTAAAATATAACCTGAAGAACATTAAACATTGTTTTTATTTTGACAATCCCATGTAACTAAACATATCAGATAATTCTGTTTACCTCTCCTTTGAATGCTTCGAGGGCCCTCTGTAGCATCCAAAATTGGGGGGTTAGAAAGACAATTTTGAAGCTGAAATTTCATTTTGGGAAGCCTATAAAATACATTGAAGGTTTAAAACACTTGATATTATGCTTAACCAGTTTTGACCATGAGGTGAGATTCTTGTAAACATTTTATAACCCTTTACATATTTTTGTCAAAAAGCAGATCAGTGCTCTAAGAAAAACCTGTTGTGCTTTCATTTCCATTTTAATTTACAGAAAAACTTAACAACACTTATTTATCTTTAGCCAATGTCTGCACAGAATTTCTTTTTATGAGATTAACTTTTCACAAACCTTCCACAATGTGTTCAAACCTTTAGCTTTATTTTAATTTAAAACAATCTTTTAACCCTCTAACCTAGACAAATATTTACATTCCTGTGCCTTATAACCTTCTAGTAAAAATGCATTTTAGTTTCCTTACACACCTTGCATGTAAATCTATTTTCAGTAGTCTTGACTACATGTTGTAATGGTAACTGTTAGCAACTTTTAATTTGGGTGCATAAATTTCCTTTCATGTATCCTTTCATGACTTATACAGACAATCTGTGACGTGCTTAGACTTTCTGAATTGTTCTAATCATCTCTGTTTTTAAGCAACCAGTTATTTTACTTTAGGACAAGAATTTACCATACAATATCCTTTCTTATATAAAATCTATTTTCTTTATAACCTATTTTGCATAGCTAGGGGAGCATGGCTAATTCCACATATCCCCAGGCCTTATTGAGAATCCAATGTCTCCAAGGTAGGTAAATTGGACAATTTTCAAAAGTCAAAGCAGTTTATGACCTTAAAGCATTAGTCAACCTAATATCTGACCTGTCTAATTTAGACAAAATGCCTTTATTTTACCAATAATCTTTAAAGCTGTTTTTATTTCCCAAATATTACTAAAGTTACGTGAACTAAGACATTACAGTTTTTATTTTTTCTTCCAAAATGTTTTATCTAAGCACTTATTTTTCTTTAAGCCAATTACTTAGAACTCTTTTATATAAACATCACACACACAACACGTATATAACTACACAGAGAACAAGATCCAGTAGTTGTAGGATTTTTCATTTGCCAGTTTCTTTATTGGATTACTGAACTTGGAGTGGAGCTCATCAAGAAATGGCTAGGAAAACATGCAGTTTCTGGGGTCTAATAAGCAGACACAGCTGGAAGTCAAAACGGATTTTGAGAGAGATCTATTTGCTTTTTTTTTTTTTTTTTCTTTTGAGACGTAGTCTCTCGCTCTGTCGCCCAGGCTGGAGTGCAGTGGCGCGATCTCGGCTCACTGCAAGCTCCGCCTCCCGGGTTTACGCCATTCTCCTGCCTCAGCCTCCCGAGTAGCTGGGACTACAGGCGCCCGCCATCTCGCCCGGCTAGTTTTTTGTATTTTTTTAGTAGAGACGGGGTTTCACCGTGTAGACCAGGATGGTCTCAATCTCCTGACCTCGTGATCCACTGTCTCGGCCTCCCAAAGTGCTGGGATTACAGGCTTGAGCCACCGCGCCCGGCCTATTTGCTTTTAATTCTTGGGGTTCCATGAGGAAAACAGAGGGTTTTTTTCCAAAACAGGGTCAGTTGCACCTTCTTTATTTTTCCTAAGGAGTCCTAGGCTATCAGAAGCTATCTTAGGGCCTCTTATGTGTGCCTTAAGAGTGACAAGACAAAATGGAGAAAAATAATTCAGTCAACCGAGAAGAAAAAACCTTTCTCAGCAAAACAAGATCCACAAAAATAAAAGATATAAAGGCAGCCAGGTGCCGTGGCTCACACCTGTAATCCCAGCACTTTGGGAGGCCGAGGCAAGCGGATCACAAGGTCAGCAGATCAAGACCATCCTGGCTAACACGGTGAAACCCCATCTGTACTAAAAATACAAAAAATTAGCTGGGCATGGTGGTGGGCACCTGTAGTCCCAGCTACTTGGGAGGCTGAGGCAGGAGAATGGCATGAACCCAGGAGGTGGAGCTTGCAGTGAGCCGAGATTGTGCCTCTGCACTCCAGCCTGGGCAACAGAGTGAGACTGTCTCAAAAAAAGAAAAGAAAAGAAAAGACATAAAGGCCTTTTAAATATACCTATAGCTTGGCTATCCACTTTTAATTAAGCTGACTCTTAAATATAGTGCTCTTTAAAAAATCCTTTTAAAGTTCTTGTTACCCAACTTTAGCCATGCCAAGTGGCCAATATTTCTGGCTTTTGAACTTTACCTCCCAGGTGCTCAGAGAAAGGAAAATTCAAGACAATTCACAGAAGGGAAGAGAATCAACAAATGGTAAAGTTCATGCAGGTATCAAATCAGAAAGGACTCATTCCTTAACCCAGGAATTGAACCCAGGCCACCACTGTGAAAGTAAAAAACTTTTGCTACTGAGCTACAGTACTGGGCTGTCTCCATTATGCTTCCCAGAAGGACTCCAGAGTAGTTAATTTTGAGTTTGCAAAGACTTTTAACTACTCAACATAATTTTTAGAGCTAACTGTGACATGAACCCTGAAATTCCTGTTCCCTTGAAGGCAGAGACCAAGAGAAAGTGCCACCATGTGGTTACAAAGTCAAGCTCCCAAGGATGTAAAACAAGATGGAGACCTCATCCAGTTTTTTTTTTTTTTTTTTTTTGATGCACTTCAGTGTGTTGTTGTTCGTTTGGAATGTTCCATTGTAAGTTATCTTTAGTAAGATTTTGTGATTTCTGTAAGACTAGGCTGCCTCCCAATATATAAACCGGAAAGAACTCTGCTTTTCAGAAGTTAAGGATCTCATTTTTACCTAAAATATTGGCTTTGCTTTCAGGTTCCCTTGATAAACTTAGCCAATGACTTTTCCTACCTAAATGTGCAAGAAAAATGAAACAAAGGTGTGGAAAACAAAAATCCCTGTGAATTTTCAAATGCCAAATTTTACAACCCCTGCGATAGTACCATTTACTACCAGTTTCTTTCTGACCTAGTCAAATCTAAGAGGCCTCTAACTGGATCCAATCCAGTTAATTACTGATCAAATCCCATCCTGGACCCAGTCCAGTTTCTGTTGTGACTTCTGAACCCAGTTTGGAACAGAAATTTGCTCAAAGAAACTTGGAGAGTTCAAAACACAAATCTGTGGAGCTCTGAAATTCAAGAGAGAACTTACCATGATCCCCAGCTACTCTGAGAGATCAAAGGACACAAGTAGGCCCAAGAGGTTCCTTGCTTGTTCCCTCAGTGCTCCTGGGAGTCATTAGAAGGTCTAATTCATATCCCACTTCTGACACCATCTAGTAAAAGAAAAACTTCACCAGTTTAAAGGAGTTTAATTGAGCAAGGAACAATTTGCAAATTGGGCGGCCCCAGAATCACAGCAGATTCAGACAGACTCTAGCAATGCCTTGTGGTCAGAACAAATTTATAGACAAAAATAAAGAGAGAGAGAGAGAAGTGACATACAGAAATTGGCAGTGATGTACAGAAACAGCTGGTTGGTTACAGGTTGGCATTTGTCTTATTTGAACAGTTTGAACACTTAGCAGTCTATAAGTGGTTGAAGTATGTTCCACTGGGATTGGCCAAGACTCAGTTATTGTTACAGGCACATACTCCTAAGTCAGGTTTTTGCTCTTGTCTGCCTGTTAAGCTAGGTCATAGTTCATCCACAGGGATGCAAATACAGAGGTATGAAGTCCTTCTCAGGCCATATTTAGTTTGCTTTGACACTTGAATTCCACCCAAACAAATCAGCTTGAATCAGTGTGAAGAGAAGTGTGGCAACTTTTAAATTTGTCAGTTCCTTACCAATTGTGTTGGTGTTTTAGCATTCGGCCCCAAAGTTCCTTACTCTTGGCCCCCTTCAGTTTTTTCCCTCCTGTGATGGTATTAATAAAGATCTATGCTTAGTTATTTAAAATGAGACTTTGAGAAAAGCAAGACACTTAGATTTCTAAATTTTACTGATGCATTGAGTATTTCTAAGCTGCTGATCGACTAGAGTTGTTTGGTGTGGCAGTTCCCCAGTATGTCCAGTTGCTCACAAATTTTGACTTGAATGTTCTTTGCCAAATTGGCACTGAGTTTCTCCTTCTTGCCATCATTTGCTTCATGAAAGAATCTTTCTTTCATTTACATTTATAATCAAATGCAGCAGAAATATTTTGAATGAGCTATTCTAAATAAAGTCTACTAATGATTTCTTCTCTAGATAGGTTTTTCACTCAGAACCTAATTATATATTATAATATATGATATAATATGTATTA
>NW_012114688.1:1766899-1795924 GCF_000951035.1 Colobus angolensis palliatus
TAATATAATATATATATATTCTCACTGTATCAGTGTGCTGTATAAAAAATTACTCCAATAGCATGAATTTGCTAATTTGGTCTAATTTTAAATACAGAAGAGAGTGTGAATTAGTAAACAAAATAAAAAAGAACAGAGTCATAAAGCATTGTATAAAGATGGGTAAAGAAATAATTTTTACCCTGAAGTCCAAGGTCACATTGGGCTAGCAAAGTTCACTTAGCCATTTTGGTTGGTATTTAGTATGGGTCCTTAAAGAACCTATGTAAACAAATAAGTTTGATCTGTCGCTAACAGATCCATTGTTAATATGTAAAAAGTTGTCTGAAATCAGTTTAGTCTCTTCTAAGTTCTTGGTACAACATTTTTGCCCAAACCAATTTGTGCTGTCAATGCAGAGAGTGTTTTTAAACACAGTGGCAGTGCTAATAGATAGCTTGGGGGAAGAAGTGGGATGTTTATGGCTTCTCCCTTTTCTTTCCAAAGCCCCACCCCACTGATCCTTAATAAGCACACAGTCTAGGTAGAAACCAGTTCTCACTATGCCACACAACTGCAAGACATGTTCCTCAGCCTCCTTCTCCATCCACATCAAGAAAGTTTGGAGCTGTCACCATCATTACTACCCTATTTGAAATAATTACAAAATCTAGAATTAGAAGAGCTTAAATTTTAGGGCTTTGTTATATAACATTCTCTTTTTAAATATTCGGTAGTTATGGTCACCTTGGAAAGTTCTACAAAATATCCCTTAAGTTTTGCAGACTTTCCCACATGGGTATCTTCTGGTTATAATAGTTTGCTCGATTTAATATGTGTACAGTTTCACTGCTAGGGTGGTTCTCCCACTTATCTTGAATCTAGTGTGAGTGTTTTGAAAAGTTTTTGCTCATTAAAAGAAGCAGAGCAATAGAGATGAGAGGAAAATCTAAAAAGATAATGACACAATTTCCCACTTAATTTTCATTAAGTAAGAGATGAAAACTTTAGCTTCTGCATCAGGAAGTTTGATTTTTTAAATTAATTTTTTCTTTGAGTAAGGGTCTCACTCTGTTGCCCAGAGTGAGTGTAGTGGCATGGTCAAGGCTCACGGCAGCCTTGACCTCCCAGGCTCAAGCAATCCCAGCCTCCCAAGTAGCTGGGACCACAAGCATGCACCACCACACCCAGCTAATTTTTTAATATTCTGTAGAGACAAGGTCTGGCTATGTTGCCCAGGCTGGTCTCAAACTCCTGGACTCAAGCAATCCTCCCATCTCAGCCTCCCAAAGTGCTGGGATTATAGGCATGAGCCACTGTGCCTGACCTAGAAAATTTGATTTTTAATATACATTTTATTATAGTTGACTTCCTAATCTCCTATATGATTGCCTGCTTCTTCTAATGTGTCATTTTTGTTTTTTAGGATTAAAAGAAGGATATTATTGTTAATACCAAAATGGCTTTATGAAGATATTCCTAATATGAAAAACAGCAATGTTGTGAAAATGCTACAGGTAACCTAACATCATCCAACAAAAACTGAGTGGCAATTGAGACCAAGAGTGCAGTCTAATAATTAGAATAGAATTTCCATTCAAATAAATAAATGTGCACACATATTAACATAATTATATAGACATATGTAAAAACAAAATTGTACCTGTTTCAAACCATACATAAAAGAGATGAGACAATAGAGTTGGAGGAAAGAAAGCAGAAGAAATAAAGAAATAAAACTGTTCAAAAGAGAAAAGTGAAGTGGAAGATTGTGGGCCTCATGCACGAGTCACCTGGTGACCAAGCAATTGGTAGATGTCTTCAGGAACAAAGGGAGTAGGGAAGAAAAGCTCAATGAAATGAGCCTCAAAGACTCAAAGGGCTTCTGTTTCACATGAGATGGAGAGCCAGGTGGAGCCCAAGAAGGGCATCATTTTACTCTTTAAACCCAGTGGAATTTGAGAAAAGCAGTATGAGAGAACTGTGAACAATAGTGTCACCAGGCTGGACTAGGTTTCCATTCTGGCAAAGAGAAGGCCACACACCAGGAAGCCCCTGAGGGTACAGGGACTTCACTGATTATAAAGGAGGGAAGGAACAAGCTAAAGTTATGTGTGTTCCTGATAACCCCTGGCCCTCGGGCTTGGCTGTCAAGGGGCTCAAAACCCAGTCCAAGGGACAGACACATCATCCAAGGCTCACAATGCAGTGATGTAGGTGCAATGATAGAAACGAGCCCAAACATGTGATGGGAGTGGAGAGAAGTCACTGAAAG
Organism: Colobus angolensis palliatus; assembly: GCF_000951035.1. NCBI lineage: Eukaryota > Metazoa > Chordata > Mammalia > Primates > Cercopithecidae > Colobus > Colobus angolensis. Next base: position 1,769,154 of record NW_012114688.1, read on the forward strand.
GTGAGGAGTTGCTCAGGAGAAACAGAGGGAATTCAAAGTCAGGGGGACACCTGGGGTTTAGAACAGCATGTTGGGTAAGAAGATGAGGTATTTGTAAAACAAATAGAAGTGACTCTGTTTCAAGCCCTGGTGAGCCTATTAGCTTACTCCTTCCCCAACCTCATGTCATCTGAACAAAGGGTTTCTAGGCTAAAAATAAAATACTTTTTAAAAGTTCAAAGACAACTGGTCAACAGAATAGAGTCTGAGTTCTGTAACACAAGACTTCTGTGATCTGATCCACTCACCATCCAGCTTTACTCCAGCCACTCCTCAAGTCAAGCTTTATGATGAAGCAACACCCAATGTGCTGTTCTTGTCAAGACCTGGCAAGCTCACTAAGGAGGTTGGGCCCGAAGAACATTGGAATGACACTTCATGTCTCTTTATTCAAGAACTCCCTCTTTGCTAAACTCCCTTCCTATTCTGGGCTCCTGGAATTAGAGGCAAACCTTAGGGTTTCCCACAGATAAGGTTTTGTTTTCTGCCCAAGAGACTAAGGAATGGTGTCTTGGTCTGCTTGGGTGGTTTAAACAACAAATATTTATTTGTCACAGTGCTAGAGGCTGGGAAGTCCATGATGAGGGAGCCAGTCAATTTACTTGCTAGTGAGGGCTCTCTTGTGGACAGCTGACTTCTCACATGGCAGAGGGAGAGATAATTTCTCTTCTGTCTCTTCTTCACTAATCCCATTCGTGAAGATTCCACCCTAGTGACCTAATTACCACCCAAAGGCTCCACTTTCAAATAATATCACGTTGGTTTCAACATGAGGGGGGCTGGGGAGAGAGTACACAAACATTCAGCTCATAACAGGGAACTATAATCTTATAATTGTGTTGGGTGACAGTTTGCCCAGGAAGGCCAGCCATCTGCTGGAAAGCCTCAAGTCCATTTATTGCCCAGAAAAGTCATTAGGCTAAAAAACCTTCACCCACCCTCCTGATCATCACAAACATGTCTGAATTCTGAGTAGCTTTATTTATTTATTTATTTATTGCTTTTTGTTTTGAGACAGAGTCTTGCTCTGTCACCCAGGCTAGAGTGCAGTGGCATGATCTCAGCTCGCTGTAACCTCAGCCTCCTGGACTCAAGCAATTCTCCTGCCTCAGCTTCCCGAGTAGCTGGAATTATAGGCTTGCGCTACCATGCCTGGCTAATTTTTGTATTTTTAGTAGAGATAGGGTTTCACCATGTTGGCCAGGCTGGTCTCAAACTCCTGGTCTCAAGTGATCTGCCCGCCTTGACCTCAAAGTGCTGGGATTACAGGCCTGAGCCACTGCTCCCAGCCACTATACACCTTGAGAACCTCAGTACCAAGCGTTTGTCACATGCTCATTCTCAGTATGTGAGCAAAATAGGATTCTCCCCAACCTTTTTTATTTAAGCAACAAAATATTTTCTTGTAACAAGAAATATTAATATTCTTGCCTCAGAAGACCAATTTTTAAAAGGCCCTAAAATTAAGTAATAAGTTAATATGTAAGACTCAACTTTTCTCTTTAAAACTTTTAAACTGACAAATGCGCTTAAGAAATGGATTATTTTTACTATTGCTTTTCTCTAGTCTTCTCATGTAGAATTTAATAAAGATTTGGAAGCAAGCAGGATAACAAAACACAAAAGGAGGAAATCATATGGGAAGATAAACAATGTGAGAAAAGGGAGGGAGAAAGCAAAGTTGAAAGAAAGCAGAATTCCAGTCCTCATTCAATTATCCAGTTGGTTCCTTTAAATGTCTTTTGTAAAATAAAACAATGTCTTTTTTTCCTAGGAAAATAATGAACTTATGAATAATAATTCCAGTGAGCAGGTCCTATATGTTGATCCCATGATTACAGAGATAAAAGAAATCTTTATCCCAGAACACAAGCCTACAGACTACAAGAAAGAGAATACAGGACCCCTGGAGACAAGAGACTACCTGCAAAACTCGCTATTTGACAATACTACAGTTGTGTATATTCCTGATCTCAACACTGGATATAAGCCCCAAATTTCAAATTTTCTGCCTGGGAGATGCCATCTCAGCAATAATGATGAAATCACTTCCTTAACACTTAAACCACCAGTTGATTCCTTAGACTCAGGAAATAATCCCAGGTCACAAAAGCATCCTAATTTTGCTTTTTCTGTTTCAAGCGTGAATTCACCAAGCAGCACGCTATTTCTTGGAGAATTGAGCCTCATATTAAATCAAGGAGAATGCAGTTCTCCTGACATACAAAACTCAGTAGAGGAGGAAAGCACCATGCTTTTGGAAAACGATTCACCCAGTGAAACTATTCCAGAACAGACTCTGCTTCCTGATGAATTTGTCTCCTGTTTGGGGATCATGAATGAGGAGTTGCCATCTATTAATTCTTATTTTCCACAAAACATTTTGGAAAGCCACTTCAAAAGGATTTCACTGTTGGAAAAGTAGAGCTGTGTGGTCAAAATCAACATGAGAAAGCTGCCTTGCAATCTGAACTTGGGTTTACCCTGCAATAGAAATTGAATTCTGCCTCTTTTTGAAAAAATGTATCCACATACGTATCTTCATATGGACACATGTTTTCATTCCCTTGGATAAATACCTAGGTAGGGGATTGCTGGGCCATATGATAAACATATGTTTCAGTTCTACCAGTCTTGTTTTCAGAGTAGTGACATTCTGTGCTCCTACCATTACCGTGTGAGAATTCCAGGAGTTTCACGCCCTTTTAATTTTAGCCATTCTTCTGCTTCATTTCTTAAAATTAGAGAATTAAGATTCCGAAGGTGGAACATGCTTCATGGTCACCCATACAGGCACAAAAACAGCATTATTTGCATGCCTCCTATATTTTTTATGAAGTGTCAACTATTTCCTCTTTCTTTTCCCTCACTGAAAGATGCAAAACAGCTCTCTATTGTATACAGAAAGGGTAAATAATGCAAAATACCTGGTAGTAAAATAAATACTGAAAATTTTCCTTTAAAATAGAGTCATTAGGCCAGGCATGGTGGCTCATGCCTGTAATCCCAGTACCTTGGGAAGCCAAGGCAGGTGGATCACCTGAGGTCAGGAGTTCGAGTCCAACCTGGCCAACATGCTGAAACCCTGTCTCTACTAAAATTACAAAAATTAGCCGGGCATGGTGGCAGGTGCTTGTAATCCCAGCTACTCAGGAGGCTGAGGCGGGAGAATCTCTTCAACCAGGAAGGCGGAGGTTGCATTGACCTGAGATTGTGTCACTGCACTCCAGCCTGGGTGACAAGAGTGAAAAAAAAAAAAAAGAAAAAAAAAAACCAATAACTAATGTTTGCTTGCAAAGGGAGAGGCAAGTTTAATTTTCATTTTATCACTTAAAGTTCTCTTGAGTAGATAAAAATGTAGCCCCAAATAACAAAATAAATGAAGAATAGAAACAGAAGAGAAGTTAATATTTAATTAGTCATTTGTTGTATTATTTTTTTCCCCTACTCTCCATTCAGGTATCAGGGATTTGATCTTAGTGTGATTTGGGAGTAACAGAGCTATGAAACAATGATGTGCTGGAATCATGGGTTGCTGTCTTCATTTAAGTCAAGAGTGATGGTCTTGTTCTACTGTGGCATAGTTGGGATATGATTTACACTATAATAGAATCTATGAGAGGTAACAGATGCAGGATCAGCAAGATGTAACTTTTTGGTTACAAACCAGATACATGCTAGAAAATTATTGTTAAAACAGGTATTTGTTCAGTACCTGTTTTGACGGCAAATACTTGCTGAACCTTCCATTGCCCCATATCCCATGTCTCCTGCAGATATCACTAGTCAATCAGAACAGGCCTTTCTGCTGAGCTGTACAAGTGGCCTCAGAAGCCTCCCAAGCAGTGCTCCTTATGGCCACAATCCATAAGGACTGGGGTGGGAGATTAAATCCATCTACCAGTGAGGTCAATATGGAAAAGTAGTTGATCTTTAAAATGTGAAATGTATATTTTAAGCTGAGAAATATTACCCAGCAGACTATTGTGATTAATATTTGCGGACAAGGACAACTTTTTCGAATGACCGGAACAGTTTAAAATAGAGTAGAGCAGGGCATGTAAATTCATGCCTATAGTCCTAGCTACTCTGGAGGTTGAGGCAGAAGGAACACTTGGGCCCAAGAGTTAGACACTGCAGCACGCCATGATTGATGATCATTTGCCAGAGCGGCAGAGCAAGACCCCATCTCTAAAAAATAAATAAATAAACATTCATTCATTCATTCATTAAAATAGGTAGATTACCAACTGAATTTCTTTTTCTCCTCTAACAGTTGTCAATTTATACTCATATTTAGTCATTTAATTTTATTATGAAAAATCAAGCAGTTTACTTAAAAAAGACTCACTGCTTACTATGTCTTTAGCAAAGGAGCAGACTAATTTGTTTTACTTTTTTTTTTCTTGACAAAAATCTAAAAGCAATTTTATGGTCATTAAATGTCCCTGAAATGAGGTTGACTATATATCCCAGTTTGCCCTGGTTTCTGTCCATTGTCCCAGTGTTAATTATGACCAGTAACTGCCTTCATTCACTCTCAGAAGCATCCCTTATTTGGATAATAAATCATATGGTCACTCAAGACTTCTTAATGTCCATCATATAAGTAATCAGAATTTATCTTTTTTTTTTTTTGCACTGACAATCCTCTTTATTTTGCTTTTTATCATTTACTACGGCCATTTTGCTCCAAAAGGGATATTACTATTCATTGTAATGAAAAACAAGTTTCCCCTGATGTAAAACTCTATTCTGTTTATCCTAAAATATGTATATATTTTTTGTACTTTGCATATTCTGAAAGGAATATATTTTAAATCACTAATGAAATGCTAATCTTAAATATCTTGACTTGTAAATTGTCGTATGCCTTTGCTTGATTCTTTTGCAAAAGGAGAATCATAAAGAAGCCAAGAAGGAGGTAGTATTTGAGATCGAAATAACGAAAGACTAAGATAAATCTTTAATGTTTGCAAACCTGATGAAGACATCCGGTAACATGTGAAGAATATTTTTATAGTACGTTTCACTATAATTGTAATCTATCACACATGAAAAAAAGCTTTTATCAAGCTTAAAGGATTACAGCATTATTTGATCTTCTGCAAATGTTTCCACTGCAGCAAGTGCCTCCTTCTCGCCCCCTAGAGTGGGAAGGAACCTGCTTTTTCATTCTGTGGTGTCTTAACATACATCACTATTCAGCACAAAAGAGACACTTCTGATTCTATCTTTGCCATTAGCCCTTGTTGGCCCCAATGGACTAGAAATTGAGGCTATACCTGCAGTGAGAACAGTGTACCTGCCTTTGTCCCAACTCGGGAGAAAAATTTAAGCTGCTTTATCACAATGCAACCTTCGCAGGGGAGAAAAGGTTTCGTTCTATAAATCTTTTATTCAAGAAGGATTCGTTGAACTATTGAATGCCCTTACTGTTATGTGTGCAAGACCTTTTGAAGGATATGGATTTAACAAAACGAGTCAGTTCCTGCAGTCTTGGGGCTTATATTCTAGGGGGAAGAGACAGACAGTAAATTAGGACAAGTCATTGCCCCCAAGGAGCTTACATTTTAGTGGGGAAGAGGCCAGAGGTAGGGGGTGGAGAGAGGCAGAAAAAAAATAAAGGAAAATGTCAGATAATGTGCTGTGTAGAGAGGTAAAATGGGAAAATGTGGTGGATAGCAACTCGGTGGCCACTTTACACCAGGTGGTCAGGAAAGATCATTCCCAAGAAGTGATACTGACGTTCATCTGAGTCCCAGGTAAGAGCCAGCTTGCCACTGACAAATCCTTCTATAGAGAAAGTCTTCAGTGGCTAATATCTTTACTTCTTTGCCTCCTGTACAACTTGCCCGTGATTATCTCCCACCCTAACCACACCCCACCTCCCATCTTTACCTTCTTAAGCCAGAATTGTCTGCAGATTCTGAGGACAAGTGCATACGTTTTCATCTTTCTATCTAGCTCTTGGGCCTATTACTAACTTTCTTTCTCCGAGTTTCACAATCTTTTAAGTCACAGATTCCTAAAGGGGCATGTCCTGCTTCTTGGTATGGGTAAAGGGGAAGGAAGAAGAGAGAAAAAGCCTGTCAAGTTACCAATCAGAGGGAGGAAGGGAAGAGAAATACAAAGAAAGTCAGGTTAATACTTAAGAATACTGAAGCAAAATGGAGTGCCATAGTTCCGGACAACACTAATGCTGATTAAAGAATATCATTTCCTCCTGTTCTAGTATCTTTCTCTCCCTCTCCCTCCCTTTTCTAACATAAAAACCATAGGAGGAGGTGCAAGTCAAGTACAGTTTAGGGGTGTTTGCTTTGTGTGCATGCAGGTGTGTGTGTGTTTAATTAGAATTTCCTTCTTTTTTTTTTAAAACAGAGTATTGCTCTGTCACCCAGGCTGGTGCACAATCATGGCTCATTGCAGCCTCAACCTCCCAGGCCCAAGTGATTCTCCTATCCCAGCCTCCTGAGTAGCAAGTGCACACCACTATACCCAGCTATATTTTAAATTTTTTGTAGAGACAGAGTCTCACCGTTTTGCCCAGGCCTGGACTCAAACTCCTGGGCTCAAGCAATCCTTCTGCCTTGGCCTCTCAAAGTACTGGGAATTATAGGCATGAACCACTGCACCCAGACTAAAATTAGGATTTCTTTTTAGTTATAAAGAGTATTGAAGAGAGGCTTATGAGTTTTTAAGATGTGGTTCTCAGGTAATGTGGGTTGCTGTTTGGCCTTCCAGCACATGACTATGGCATTGAGCAAAGGTTTTCAAAAATAAATTTTAACAATTGATTGTCTTTCTCCAAATGCAATCTGTTGGCTAGGCGCAGTGGCTCACGCCTGTAATTCCAACACTTTGAAAGTCTGAGGCAGGCAGATCACTTGAGGTCGGGAGTTAGAGACCAGCCTGGCCAACATGGTGAAACCCAATCTCGACTAAAAATACAAAGATTAGCTGGGCACGGTGGTGCCTGCCTGTAATCCCAGCTACTCGGGAGACTGAGGCAGGAGAATTGCTTGAACCCGGGAGGTGGAGGTTGCAGTGAACCAAGATTGTGCCACTGCACTCCAGCCTAGGTGACAGAGAGAGACTCCATCTCAAAAAAAAAAAAAAAAAAAAAAAAGCAATCTGTTCTAGAATCCTCAAATGTAAAACGGATGAAAGCAAATCTCCTGTTGAAACATACCTTGGAGGTCATACCTGCACCCTCTGCCTCTCCCTCTCTCTTCTCCACACTTGCCTCTGAAGCAACATGAACAAAGCCCAGACAAACTTTGAGAAGCCTGTACTTTAGGACTGAACCTTACTCTGCACTTCAGCCACAGACTGTTAATGCAGGCTCAGGGGACCAGAACTAAACCTTCCTATACTCAGATTAATGACTGCAAAAAGGGCTTTGTCTCAGGGGCTGCTAATAGAGGCAGTTCTATATGCAATAATTAACTTGATTCTCCCAATTACTTTACCATAAATGTCTGGGCTTTGTTCAAGTTTATGTTCTTTTTAAGATCACTAAGAATAAAATATTGTTCTTATTTGTGAACATAATTAGATTTTATAAACCCAAAGACTGTGGAATTATGCTGTGGTTTATGTCTTTACGAAGCAATTATATCAATTATAGAAGATAATGTTTTAATGGGAAGCATTACCCAGTTGGCAGACACTATTGGTTTAAAATAAAAGAAGTGATTAAAAACAAGTTATGAATCTCTCTTGGGTAAAAGAATGAAAACAATATAAAATAATTGGATTCTGATTCATAAAATGAATTGTACACAACTTTCTTCGATGCTATAGTTAAGACAAAATTACAAGGAAGTCTAACAAAGGTTTGATAGAATGTTATTATGTGTCTTTCCCACTGCTAAGATTACATCATTAGACCCCAATTAATGTTTTAGGTTAAGGCTTTCTTAGCCATTTTGCTATTTTCACTTTTCAATTTAAGATAACCACACTGCACCTTTTATATCCAGAATTCCCATCAATTTCCCGAAGATGCTTTCCCATTATGCTTATTTTCAGGAATACAAGTTATTATCTAATTCTCATAATTAGCGTTTAACAACAAATTAGGAACTTATTCTTAAATGGTCCATTTTTGTCTGGGGTAGTAAAAGCATTCTGGGCTAGTTTTATGAGGTGGGGGCAAAAAAACCCCTAAACAACAGTGCTACAGAAGCATAGTTCTTTCCTGAGATTATTGGCTTCAAAATTCAAACAAAACAAAAAGCTGTTTCTAACCATAAAGGCATACCTAAAATTAGAGACTGTCAGAGCACAGGAAGGAAATCATAAATAGCCAAACACTGGAACACAAGTGTGAGATACGGAAGTCAATAAAAGTTACTGTTTTCTTTCTGTTCACATCCTGCCTGAGAATTTTATTAGAGGAGAGCAAGAGAGAAAGAATACAATAGTAAAATAAAGGGAAAGCATTTATATTTCTAAACTACACAGTAATTCATGAAAACACATTTTTTAAAAATCAAAATAATACCAATGTAAATGGAGTGAAAAGTGACAGTTCCTATTCACCCACCTTTTTTCCCACTTCTATCCCATCATCAAAGGTAATGACTCTCAACAAGTTATGGGGCTTTTCCCACTATTTTTATTTAAATGGTGAAATATGATATTGTCCTATGACATGTTATTTTTAACCTGACAATATGTCTCAGAAATCTTCATATATCATTATACATAGCTTTACCTTATTCTTTTAAACAATTGCCCTAATAATCTATAGAATAAATTTCAATAATATATTTACCAAATCTATTAATGAACACTTAGGTTATTTCCAATTTTTCACTAGTATACCTATCCCTTTAATAATTCCTCTTGTACATATGCTTATACACATATAAGAATTTTATGTGTGGGGTTGTCGGGGACAGATACCTAAATGTGGAATTGCTGGGTCGAGAGAAAGAAAGGAAGATAAAGTCATTTACATTTTGCAGCAAGGTGTGGTGGTGTGCTCCTATGATCCCAGCTACTTGGGAGGCTGAAGTGGGAGGACTGCTTGAGCCCAGGAGTCCTGTCTCAAAAAAAAAAAAAAAAAAAATTAGATTTTGGTAAGTATAACCAATTATTTCTCTAAAAAGAGTATGCCAATATTATTAGTATGTAAAATGTTTGCCAACCTGATGGGCATCTTGTTTGCATTTTTTCAGAAGATGAGGTTGAATATTTTATTTGTTTATTGCTTTTTTATAATTCTTATTTTTTGGTTCACCTTTGTTATATTCTTTGGTCATTTTTCTACTGAGTTGTTGGTTATAGTCTTAGTCATTTGCAGGAGTGCTGAACATAAATCTTTTCTGTTATATATGTTCTAAATACGTTTTCCCAGCCTGTGTGTTATCTTTTTATCTCCATGTTTTCTTTTGCCAAACAAAAGTTTTAAAGTTGTATGTAGTCAATCTGTTGCCATTTTTCTCTATGACTTCTAGCCTGGTTATCATGTTTAGTGTCAAAAGACAAAATCACAACAAATTTAGTTTTAAGATCTTATTTGGGGCCAAGTGCTGTGGCTTATGCCTGTAATTCCAGCACTTTGGGAGGCTGAGGCAGGTGGATCACCTGAGGTCAGGAGTTCGAGACCAGCCTGGCCCACATGCTGAAACCCTGTCTCTACTAAAAATAAAAAAATTAGCTGGGAATGGTGACATGTGCCTGTAATCCCAGCTACTCAGGAGGCTGAGGCAGGGGAATTGCTTGAACCTAGGAGGCAGAGGTTGCATTAGACCAAGATCACACCATTGCACTCCAGCCGGGGCGACAGAGTGAGACTCCATCTCAAAAAACAAAAATAACAACAACAAAAAAAGGATCTTAATTGAGATCAGGTGCCGTGGCTCATGCCTATAATTCTAAAACTTTGGGAGACTGACATGGGAGGATTGCTTGAGCTTGGGAGTTCGAGACCAGCCTGGGCAATATAGTGAGACCCTATCACTATTAAAAAGAATAAAGAATTTTTAAAATATTTTTTAAAATTTTTAATTGGCTTTTATTTGCAATTCTAGAATCGGGCAGCACCTCATACTATAAAACAGAATGAGTGTTCTGATGAGCTGAGCAGAGGAGGTTGATTTAAGGAACTTCTTATCATGCTGGTGAAAACTGGCCTGTTTAGGGATTTGGCTGTTATCTCTGTGTCCTGGTTTGTTGAAAGGTCAGATAAAGATCCTAGTTTCGGCAGGTTGGTGTAGAACTTCAGCATGACTGACTCCACTTTGGTTTTGTCTGTTAGGCCTAGTACAGGAGCTCAGTCCAAACCAATGATCTATTATACATTTGATTTAACATTAGCAAAATATATATTTACACTAGAACATGAAGTGGTGTAATGTAGTCTGAATGTTGTCCCCACCAAATGTCATGTTGAATTGTAATCCCCAGTATTGGGTGGAGGTGGGGCCTGTTGGGAGGTCACTGGATCACAGGGGCAGATCTCTCAGGAATGACTTAGCACCATCTCTTTGGTAGTAAGTGAGTTCTCAAGAGAGCTGGTTGTTTAAGAGTGTGTGGCACCTTTCCCCTCTCTCTCTCTCTTGCTTCCGCTCTCCCTGCATGAGATGCCTGCTCCCGCGTCACCTTCCACCGTGATTGTAAGCAGCCCAAAGCTTCACCAGAAGCAAAGCAGCTACCAGTGCCATGCTTCGTGTACAGCCTGCAGAACTGTGAGCCAATTAAACCTTCTTTCTTTATAAATTAGCCAGCCTCAGGTATTTCTTTTTCTTCTTTTCAAAACATTTTTTTTTTCAATTTCATGGAAAAGAGGATTTTCATTTTTCCGAAAATTGTACCAAGATAAAGCAAAGTTCTAGTTGATGCAGGTGCATTGTATAGGCATTAGCAGCACCGCCCTCATTATGCACTCATTAGACAGTAGTGCAACCCCAAGAAAAGGATGGTTAGGTATTTCTTTATAGCAATGCAAGAACAGCCTAACATATGGTGATATTAAGCAATGGGAGAACAGTGGGCATTAGAAGACACAGATCAGATTAGAATCTACCTTTGTGGCTGGATGCGGTAGCTCACACCTGCAATCCCAGTACTTTGGGAGGCTGAGGCAGGCAGGTCACCTGAGGTGAGGAGTTTGAGAACAGTCTGGCCAACATGGTGAGACCCTGTCTCTGCTAAAAATACAAAAAATTAGCTGGGTGTGGTGACGCACACCTGTAATCCCAGATACTTGGGAGGATGAGGCAGGAGAATAGCTTGAACTGGGGAGGCGGAGGTTGCAGTGATCCGAGATCGCACCATTGCACTCCAGCCTGAGTGACAGAGCAAAATTCCATCTCGAAAATAAATAAATAAATAAAAAGAATCCACCTTTCTCAGATCCTGGCGATGTGATTTCCAGCAAACCCTTAACCAGGAAGATTCAGTTTCTTTTTCCTTAAAAAAGATCCTATTAATATCTTCCTCTGGCCATTCGTTGAGAACATTAAATTAAATAACATTTGAAAACACTGACAGGCTGGTCACGGTGGCTCATGCCTGTGTAATCCCAGCACTGTGGGAGGCCAAGGCCAGTGGGTCACTTGAGCTCAGTACAGTGAGACAGGCCTGGGCAACATGGTGAAACCCAATCTTTACAAAATATTAGCCGGGTGTGGTGGTGTGTGCCTATAGTCCCAGCTACTCAGGAGGCTGAGGTGGGAGAACTGCTTCAGCCTGGGAGGCAGAGGTTGCAGTGAGCTGAGATTGGACCACAGCACTCCAGCCTGGGCAACAAAGCAAGATCCTGTGTCAAGAAAAAGAAAAAGAAAAGAAAGAACTGGCGGAGTGCTTCGTATGAAGTAGGCACTGGAGGGATTTTGATACAGTAAGAATAGGAATACTAGGTACCTGAGAGAAGAGGCAGAAAATGTCAGTGGACTAAGTGGAGTGAAAAAGAGGTGAGGAAACAGGACGAGAAAACTCTAAAAGCATGCACACTTAGGTAGTGCAGAACCGGTTTTGCCCAACTATTAAATAGCACAACCCTAAATTCCTCTCATACTCCTGATCTTTTGTTTTAGTGTTCAGGAGCTCATAGTAAATATGCAAAATTTGATATTCATTTGATATTGGTTGCTGTGATACTTATTGCAAACCTCTTCTTGTCTATATTTTAAAAATGTATTTTTTGTAGAGATGGGGTTTCTCCATATTGCCCAGGTCAGTCTCAAACTCTTAGACTCAAGAGATCCTCCTACCTTAGCCTCACAAAGTGCTGAGATTACAGGCATGAGCCACTGCACCCGGTCTTACCTGCATTTAAACAAAGTTTAGCATTTATTTTACTTTGTGGTTCAATATAGAAGATTTATTTCATCTTAGTTGCTGAAATTGGAAATCACTTGTATTTCACCAAATGAAGAGATTAGGATTTTAAGAAACTGCCGGCTGCCAAGTATTTGAGATTCATTCTTTTTTCAGTATTCATTGCACATCCCATTCAATGTGTTACTTTGAAGATTCCATTTGATTGAACAGAGGCAGCCCATGCAGAACCCTTTGAAGAACAGGAGGGAGGCTGCTGAAGCGCAGAGCAATGAAGAAAAGCAATTCTAATGCCAGAAAAACAAAGAACAAAAAAACAGAAGCACTTTGCAAACACAATAAATGATATTAATAGATTCAACCCATCTTCATTGCTTTAATGAAATGATAATTTTTGAGGCAGTTATTAAAACTCTTACATTATCTTTTCCGTTTTGTTGCTTTTGTTTTACTAAGAAGTGGAAATCTTTGGTTAGAAAAAAAATCAGAAAAGCATGTAGAACTACAAATGTAACCGATATTACAAATAGGTAGACTAAACTTTCTTTTACTTTTTCCTTTTAAGAGCTTGGATTAAGGTCAAACAATCGGAGGGGGTTTTTTGGGCTTTTTTGTTTTATTTTGTTTTGTTTTGTTTTGTTTTAGAGGCAGGGTCTTGCTCTGTTACCCAGGCTGGAGTGCAGTGGTGCAATCATGGCTCACTGCATCCTCGAACTCTTGGGCTCAAGTGATCTTCTTGCCTCAGCCTCCTGAATAACTAGGACTATAGGTGCACACACCATGCCTGGCTAACTTTTTTGTTTTTTTTTGTGGAGATATTACCTCACTAAGTTGCCCAGGCTGGTCTTGATCTCCTAGCTTCAAGCAATCCTCCTGCCTTGATCTCCCGAAGTGCTAGGATTACAGGTGTCAGCCACCATGCCTAGCCACAATCTGGGCTTTTGAATTTCAAATTTACTTTTTGAATTTCAAATTTACTGCATGCCAAGTACGTGATATTGGGCAGTCACTGGCGTTTCATGTTCTTTCCTTGTCCTGCTTTCTGGAACAGGGATACTGATCTTGGTGTACCTTGCTTGAGAAAATTTGAGTTGACTCTCTCCTCCTTGAAACACTTTCTTCCTTCAAGGACACCACACACCCCCGACCCCTTACTCTGACCACTCATTTTCAGTCTACTTCTCTGGTTTCTTCTAGTCTCTTTGCCACCTAAATATTGAAGGCCCCACAGTGAAGGCCTTGGTTTCTCCTTTGGTGATCTTGTCCATTCTTGTGGCTTTAAACACGATCTACATGTTATAAGAACAGGCTAACCCAATATCTATTTTGAACTCAAGACTCAACTCCAGATTCAACTGTCTACTTAGCATCTTCATTTATCTATCATCAAGGTATTTAAGACCCAAGCTTCCTCTTCTCACAGATGTCCCATCTCAGTAAATAGTGTTGCCATTTTTCTAGTTGCCCAAAAATCTTGGTGCCATCCTTGAATTTTTTCTTTCATTCCTCACATCTACTCCATCAGGAAACCCTATCCATCCTACCTTCAAAATATATTCAGAAATTGAATCACATCTTACCACCTCAACTCAACTGCCTAGCTCAAACTACAGTCATCGCTTGCCTGAGTTATTACAAAAGCCTCGCAAAGGTCTGTCTTCATAGCCAGATGATCCTGCTACAACTATACTTGTCTGCTCCAAATCTGCCAGTGGCTTTCCATCCCACACACAACAGGAATCTGAGTCACTATAATGACCTAGGAGGCCCTACCTGGTTTATCTCTTCTGTCACAGTATCCTCCCCTCTAATCACTCAGCTCCAGACACTGGAAACCTCGTAAGTACCCCAGGATCTTTGCTCCTGCTGTTCCCTTCTGAATTGTTCATTAGCACCATACCTCTCAGAATTCCTATTGATCCTATTCGGCCCTCCCCAGCCATTCCATGTAAATGACAAACCTCCTCCAGCCCGGTGCATTCTAGTCTCCTCTGATTTGCCTTTCTTCACAACACTCACCATGAACATACTGCACATCTTACTCATTAATCTTGTTCATTGTCTGTCAGTCACTACAGTATAAGATCCAGAAGGACAGGAATGGTGTCTACTCTGTTCTCTATAAACCTTTAATGCTTAGAACAGTGCCTGGCACATAGTAGGTGCTCAATAAATATTTGTTGACTGAATGAATGAACAGTAGATAATGGCCCAATCTATTCATTCCATCTGCTTCTCATGAGAGAGAAAACAGTAATTCATGAAGGCAAAGAGGTTTCAGACCTCAGTGTGGTTTCTGAGGCTCTTCCTCAACACTCCATTATTTAATTGTCACCATTGTTGTTTTTCTCTAAACTGTCACTGTATAATTGACAAGAAAGCAATGACATAATGTAAAATTATGTGTTTTTATTTTCATCTATGCAGCTTTGTTTTATTTTCTAGGACCACTCCAACAGTCATTGGAGTCATTGAAATGACAGTCATTTTCAACCATCTTCTTTGCTTTTGACTGAAACCCTTTCTTCAAATACTTTCATGTGACAGAGTTAATAACACCTCAGTGGGCGAACACTATCCTTCATTTCTCTGGGGGGAAATATTTTTAGCCACCACACGAATTAGATAGCTCTCTGGCTGATAATGGGGCAGACTAAGGGTGTAGCATGTTAAAGAAAATGAGCAAACAAACAGGTGCAATCAACTTACAGAATATTAATTAATGTCTTTTTTTTTTTTTGAGATAGGGTCTCACTCTGCTGTCCAGGCTGGAGAGCAGTGGCATGATCTCGGCTCACTGCAGACTTGACTTCCTCCACTTCCCAAGCTCGGGTAATCCTCCTGCCTCAGTACCCCCCAAGCAGCTGGGACTACAGGCGCATGCCACCATGCCTGGCTAATTTTTTGTAAAGATGGGGCTTCGGCATGTTGTCCAGACTGACCTTGAACTCCAGGGCTCAAGTGATCTGCTCACCTTGGCCTCCCAAAGTGCCAGGATTACACATAGGAGCCACTATGCCCAGCCAAATATCTTTATAATAATACTAATAAACTGCCAGTAGGAAGTTTGGCATAATGTGTCACTTCAGTTATAAATCACAGATGATTTTACTTGATATAGTCAGCTAGAGATAATCCACAGGGGGTAATTTTATTTATTATTATTTTAAATGCTATTAAATTTTGTTTTTATCTAGCCTGCTAATTTTCTGAATGAAGCTGTAGTTGGCATTTGATTGATTTGGCTGTGTCCACAACCACATCTCATCTTGAATTCTCACGTATTGTGGGAGGAACTCAGTGGGAGGTAATTGAATCATGGGGGGCAGGTCTTTCCCATGCGGTTCTCATGATAATAAGTCTCACAAGATCTGACGGTTTTAAAAAAGGGACTTTCCCTGCTCTCTCTGTTTGCCTGCTCCCATCCATGTAAGATGTGACTTGCCCCTCCTTGCCTTCCACCATGATTGTGAGGCTTCCCTAGCCACGTGGAACTGTAAGTCCATTAAACCTCTTTCTTTTGTAAATTGCCCAGTCTTGGGTATGTCTTTATCAGCTGCGTGAAAATGGACTAATATAGCATTTCCCAGTGTCTGACTTATAGTAACTGTGGCAGAGCCTACTAATTGTCTGTTCAACTTGCATTCTCAAATTCTTACTTCCTAACAGAACCCCTATGTCATTGATGACAGCAATTCTACCAGTAAAAAGATACATTTCCAGCCTCCCTTGCAGCTAGGTGTGGTCATGTGACTTAATTCTGTCCAATGAGATATACACAGAAACTGGTAGATATATTTCCAAGTTGTCTTATTAAAAAGTGGGGACAGACAAATGGAGAATATTTTCCTCCCTCTTCCTCCTTCCTGCTGACTGAGAAGTGAGCATGACATCTAGAGCTCCAGCTCCTATCTGAAACCATAAGGTGACCTGGAAGATAGAAGTTGTGCACTGAGTATGGTGAGCAGAAGACAGAAGAGCCCACATCTCTGATGATTTTGAGGAGCTGCCTCGGATCACTTTCCTCAACTTCTTTTACCTGAGAGTCATGTTCTAATATCACTGTTCTTGCAGGTTCTGCTATTTGTGTTTGAATTGATCCTAATGGATGTAATAGGTAATCAGAAAATATTTTTTTCAGAGAATGGATGGAGTGCATGCATATGGTGGTTATAGTAGTCTGCTCAGGTTGCCATAACAAAATACCACAGACTGAGTGGCTTAAACAATAGAAATTTATTTTCTCACACTTTTGGAGGCTAGGAGTCTAAGATAAAGGTGCTAGCAGGGTTGGTGTCTGGTGAGACCTCTCTTTCTGGCTTGTAGATGACCATCTTCTTGCCATGTCTTCACGTAGCCTTCCCTTAGGCTCATGCAGAGAGAAGGAGAGAGAAACATTTCTGCTATCTCATTCTCTTTGTATAAGGACATTGATCCTATCAAATTAGGTCCCCACCCTTATAACCTCACTTAATCTTAGTTACTTCCCTTAAGTCCCTATCACCAACACAGTCACATTGGGACTTAAGGCTTCAACGTATGGATTTTGGGGGACACAATTCTGTCCATAACAGCAGTCATCTATTGTCTCACCAGTTCTCCTCTTCTAGGACCTGCTCTTTTCCTCCTATCCACATGTTCCTTCAGTATCACTCTGATTAGCTAGCAGCAGTTGATTGGTGTGAAGTATATACCTGATCCAAGCTAGACCAATCAAAGGTTTTCCCTAGGAATTTTGCAATTAGGCCCAAGAAAGAGACAGACTCCCTCCAGTGACAGAGTGTTGGGTGGCAAGTTCAGAAACTGTCAGTCTTGTTTTTCTCCATGTGGCCAGAATAAAAGGAAGATGGCCCATAGATACAGAATAAGAAGAATAATAAACAGATCCACAGAAAAGGACAGAGAAATGGTGGAATGAGAACCCTGAATGCATTAGAATCCCTTGCTTTAATTGTTAACGGGGTTCATATTCATGACTCATGACCCATGAGAAACTTTATAATACAGCCTTCTTTTTTCCTTAGCTACTTAGAGTTGGGCTTCTATTATTTTCAATTTAGAGCCCTAGCTAATACAACTCTCCAAATTAAAAAAAAAAAAAAGAAAGAAAGAAAAGAAAAGCTTTGTATTTTTAGGCTCTTAGAACTTACATTATTGTCTTTTAATAATAGTTAGCAACAACCAATGGTGTTTTTTTATCTTGTAAGCTAAATTATCTGAAATTAGGTAGGTACTAAAGTGGAAATAAATATTTGATGTTATTTTCAATAAATTGTTACTGGAGTTAAACCTCATGCTATCCTGACAGTTCCTGCCTACATCACCCTCTTTGCAATTGCAGATGGAAGAACTGGCAATAAATGCGATTCAGCTTGACGAAAACACCCTAAATATTAGAAACCTGTGAAGAACCACTGGATTGCCTTATCAACTCATTGTGCACCCTATTTGGAGGTCTAAAATAGAACTAAAATTCTCATACTTTTACTTGTATAAATGCTTATAATTGTCATCTTTCCATCTCAGCGATTATTCCTGGATAAATATACTGCAAATCATCTAAGAAGAGAAAAACCCCTCTGAATTATGTGACTGAGTTTCAGAATGTGGGTAAAGTATGGCTAACCAAAATATTCAAGCAAACTGATGCAAATTTTCTTTTCTATGACTGTGTAAGCAAAAATCTTTTGCACGATACTAAGTTTGATGTGGTGTAGCATGTAAAAGAGAAAGCACCTTTATCTGTGTGTGAGTGGAAACCAGGTAACCTTGTCATAAACTGGGGAAGAAATGACTTAAGTGTCAGCTCCCACATCTCCTACTGTGAATAGTTTTTAGGGGTATTAGGTGTTATAACCACGAACACACAAACTCAACAGAAACTAAATCTCAGTGCACAAAGAAAATGTATCTGCTATGAATTCATATTGGGCTCTTCCCACACATTATTTAATTTAATCTTTCAAACAACCTGTGAGGTAGATATTATTATCACCATTTTACACGGAGGAAATTGAGTCAGAGTGATGCTTTTTCTTGCCCTGCACCACTTACGTCATAAGTGGTGGAGCTGGTTTTGAATGTATTCACTTCACTCGCACCCCATGTGTCTGTGCTGTACTATGAATTCCTCAAGGGATGGGGACTGGTATTTAACTCGTGTCTTTAAATTGTCATGAAAGACTGGAGGCTTCTTCTTGGTAGTAAGTAATAACGTGTACAATACCAAGAATATAGCGGTTGTACTCAAGAGTATATTAAAGTCAGTAGGTGTGTGTAATAGAGGAGTTACAAAAGACTTATCTGTGAAACATGCTCAGATTCGGCAGTAATAAATTGTTTAAAAACTAGGCTTGAGAAAATGATAAGGCTATTTATGACAAACCCATAGCCAATATCATAATGAATGGGCAAAAGCTGGAAGCATTCCCTTTGAAAACTGGCACAAGACAAGGATGCCGTCTCTCTCCACTCCTATTAAACATAGTATTGGAATTTCTGGCCGGGGCAATCAAGCAAGAGAAAGGAATAAAGTGTATTCAAATAGGAAGAGAGGATGTCAAATTGTCTCTGATTACAGACGACATGATTGTATATTTAGAAAACCCCATCATCTCAGCCCCAAATCTCTTTATGCTGATAAGCAACTTCAACAAACTCTCAGGATACAAAAATCAATGTGCAAAAATCACAAGCATTCCTATACACCAATGATAGACAACCAGAGAGCCAAATCATGAGTGAACTCCCATTCACAATTGCCAAAAGAGAATAAAATACCTAGGAATACAACTTACAAGGGATGTGAAGGACCTCTTCAAGGAGAACTACAAACTATAAATCACTGCTCAACGAAATAAAGACACAAACAAATGGAAGAACATTCCATGCTCATGGATAGGAAGAATCAATATCATGAAAATGGCCATACTGCCCAAAGTAATTTACAGATTCAATGCTGTTCCCATCAAGCTACCAGTGATTTTCTTCACTGAATTAGAAAAAGCTACTTTAAATTTCATATGGAACCAGAAAAGAGCCTAAATAGCCCAGACAATTCTAAGCAAAAAGAACAAAGCTGGAGCCATCATGCTACCTGACTTCAAACTATACAACAAGGCTACAGTAACAAAAACAGCATGGTACTGGTACAAAAACAGATACATAGACCAGTGGAACAGAACAAAGACCTCAGAAATAACACCACACATCTACAACCATCTGATCTTTGACAAACTTGACAAAAAAAGCAATGGGGAAAGGACTCGCTGTTTAACAAATGGTGCTGGGAAAACTGGCTAGCCATATGCAGAAAACTGAAACTGGATTCCTTCCTTACACCTTATACAAAAATTAACTCAAGATGGATTAAAGACTTAAATGTAAAACTCAAAAGCATAAAACCCTAGAAGAAAACCTAGACAATATCATTCAGGACATAGGCATGTGCAAAGACTTCATAATGAAAACACCAAGAGCAATGGCAACAAAAGCCTAAATTGACAAATGGAATCTAATTAAACTAAAGAGCTTCTACACAGCAAAATAAACTATCATCAGTATGAATAGGCAACCTACAGAATGGGAGAACAGTTTTGCAATCTACCCATCTGACAAAGGTCTAATATCCAGAATTTGTTTAACAGGAACTTAAACAAAGTTACAAGGAAAAACAAACAACCCCATCAAAAAGTGGGTAAAGGATATGAACAGACAGTTCTCAAAAGAAGACATTTATGTGGCCAACAAACATATGAAAAGAAGCTCATCATCACTGGTCATTAGAGAAATGCAAATCAAAACCACAATGAGATACCATCTCACACCAGTTAGAATGGTGATCATTAAAAAGTCAGGAAATGAGACACTGGGGAGGCTGTGGAGAAATAGGAATGCTTTTACACTGTTGGTAGGAGTGTAAATTAGTTCAACCATTGTGGAAGACAGTGTGGCGATTTCTCAAGGATCTAGAACCAGAAATACCATTTGACCCAGCAATCCCATTATCGAGTATATACCCAAAGGATTGTAAATCATTCTACTATAAAGACATCTGCACATGTATGTTTATTGCTATTTACAGTAGCAAAGACTTGGAACCAACCCAAATACCCATCAATGATAGACTGGATAAAGAAAATGTGGCACATAGATACCATGCAATACCATGCAGCCATTAAAAAGAATGAGGTAATGTCCTTTGCAGGGACATGGATGAATCTGGAAGCCATCATTCTCAGCAAACTAACACAGGAACAGAAAACCAAGCACTGCATGTTCTCACTCATAAGTGGGAGTTGAACAATGAGAGCACATGGACACAGGAAGGGGAACATCCCACACCGAGGCCTGTCGGGGGTTGGGGGCAAGGGGAGGAAGAGCACAGGTTGATAGGTGCAGCAAACCACTATGGCATTTGTATATATATGTAACGAACATGCATGTTCTGCACGTGTATCCCAGAAATTAAAGTAAAATTTAAAAATTTTTAAAAATTAAAAAATAAAAATAAATTAAAAAAAAATAGGCTTGAGAGGAAAGTGCGAGTAGTCACCACCACCAGCACGGCAGTGCCAGAGCCTAGAGGAGACCTTGCCGCTGCCCCTGCCTCCCGCCTGCCTTCAGCTGCCTCCATCCTCAGACCTGTTCCAGCAATCTCTTAAAATGATGGGTTAGGCTGGGCACGGCAGCTCATGCCTGTAATACCAGCATTTTGGTAGGCCAAGACAGGTGGATCACCTAAGGTCAGGAGTTCAAGACCAGCCTGGCCAATGTGCTGAAACCCCGTCTCTAGCAAAAATATAAAAATTAGCCGGGCATAGTGGTGCAGGCCTGTAATCCCAGCTACTTAGGAGGCTGAGACAGAAGAATATCTTGAACCCCAGAAGCAGAGGTCACAGTGAGCCACGATGGTGCCACCGCACTCCAGCCTGGATGATAGAACGAGACTCTGTCTCAAACAAACAAACAAACAAAATCATGGTGGATTACTATGAAGCTCTAGGCGTATGGAGACAGGCCTCACCCGAGGATATTAAAAAGGCACACCAGAAACTGGCACTGAAGTGGCACCCAGATGAAAATCCTGAGAATAAAGAAGAAGCAGAGAGAAAATTCAGACAAGTAGCTGAGGTGTATGAGGTGTTGTCAGATGCTAAAAAACAGGACATCTATGACAAATATGGCAAAGAAGGATTAAATGGTGGAGGAGGAAGTGGAAATCATTTTGACAGTCTGTTTGAGTTTGGCTTCACATTCTGTAACCCAGATGATGTTTTCAGGGAATTTTTTGGTGGAAGGGACTCATTTTCATTTGACTTCTTTGACGACTCTTTTGAGGACTTGTTTCAGAATCAAAGGGGTTCCCGTGGAAGCAGAAGCCAAGGGTTGGGGTAGTTTTTCTCCACATTCAGTAGATTTCCATCTTTTGGATGTAGATTATCTTCTTTTGATACAGGATTTATTAATACTTCATTTGGGTCACTAGGGCATGGGGGCCTCGCTTCGTTTTCTTCCGCATCATTTGGTGGTAGTGGGATTGGCAACTTCAAATCGATAACACTTCTGCTAAAATGGTTAATGGCAGAAAAATCACTACAAAGAGAATTGTCAAGAATGGTCAAGAAAGAGTAGAAGTTGAAGAAGATGGCCAGTTAATGTCTTTAATAATAAATGTTAAGGAGCAGCTGCTGCACTTGGATAACAAGTAATTCAAGGCATCCACTTAACAGAAATGTGAAACTATAACAAGAACCATCTGAGGATTAATAGAAACTTTTTTTGTAGATTTCAAGGCAACTTGCCTTTCAGAATAATTGCACCTAAAGTATTTATAAACAGCTAATCGGAACCTCTATTTGTCATAGACTTTTGAGTTTATTTTTGGGACCCATAATAGAACCTTTTTTTTTTTTTTTTGTCTTTAAAATTATTGTAGGCCAGGTGCAGTGGCTCACACCTGTAATCCCAGCACTTTGGGAGGCCAAGGCAGGTGGATCAAATGAGGTGTGGAGTTCAAAACCAGCCTGGCCAACATGGCAAAACTCCATCTCTACTAAAAATACAAAAAACCAGCCAGGTGTGGTGGCAGGCGCCTGTAATCCCAGCTACTTGGGAGGCTGAGGCAGAAGAATTGCTTGAACCCGGGAGGTGGAGGCTGCAGTGAGCCAAGATCACACCATTGCACTCCAGCCTAGGCGACAGAGCAAGACTCTGTCTCAAAAAAATACATATTATTGTAAATATCTGTAGGCTTTTTGCTTTTTTATTAAATGTACTCCAAGATGAGCCTTGACTCTTTAGTGTAGGACAAGACTGTGCACTAACACCAGCATGGATCTGCTTTTCCATTGTGTCTGAAATGTGAGCCACATAGTATTGGCCCGCTGTGAGGTCAACATTGCCAGGGCGAATCTTCTACAGAACTAAATTCATTTTTTTTTCAGTATGTAGTAGTAAAATATATTAATGCATTAATGGTAAAACATTTCTGGTTTAATATAAATTAAGGGTGTTTTCTAGCTGAGCCTGAATCCTGGCAACTTAGTCTTGACAGTTGTTTAAATATGTGATGTTAAGCTTACGTTTAAAAAAGGAAAACTAGTAAACTGGGTCTTTGTCATTTGCTTTTTTAAAAAAGAAAATAAATGCAAATGTGTTTGGTGCAAATAAATAAATAAATAAAAACTAGGTCTGACCCCTGAACACAATGCATAATCCAGGACTGACTCCTATGCTGAGGGTGAATGTGATGAGAGATTCTCTCTCAGGGATACTATTGAGGCATTCAACAAAATTTGAATATGGACTATAGATTACAAAAAGAAATTCGGTATCAATGTGAAATTTTCTACATTTGATATCTCTGCTATGGATATTTTGAAGCATATTTTTATTAATATGAAAACACACTGAAGTATTATAGCAAAAAGGTCATTATATATTCAAGGAACCTCTCTTGGATGGTTTAGGGAAAAAAAATGTATCTCTAAACAGAAAGAATGAGAGAGAGAATAAAACAAATGTGGTCAGGCGTGGTGGCTCATGCCTGTAATCCCAGCACTTTGGGAGGCCAAGATGGGAGGATCGCTTGAGGACAGAAGTTCAAGACCGGCCTGGTCAATACAGCAAAACTTTGTCTCTATTTAGAAGAAAAGAAAAGAAAATGAGGCAAAATGTTAAAAATCGCTAATCGGGTAAAAAGTATAGGAGAATTATTTGTGTGTATTGTTTTCACAGTTTTTCTGGAAGTTTAAATTATTACAAAAGATAAGGTTCATTAGAAAGACCACTAGCCTTAGACTCAGGAGTCCTGGTTTCAGGTTCAGATTTCCCATTATCCATCTGAGTGACATTTGTCATTTTACATCATTTCTCTGGACCATGCCCCTCTTCAGTAAAATTGTTTTAACTGTGGATCGGCATTCCATTATAGAAACAAATAGCTCCCTCATTCCTCTAAACTGAGTGGTTTCTACTTCTTCCCTGTTATGAGTCATGCTGCAGTGAACGGCTGTATTCATGGTTCCCTGTGCTCACGTGCAGGTGTGTGTCCTGGGGCACAACCATGTTGATCCATGTGGGTAAACTAAAAAATGTAACATCGAGTGAAAAAAAGCACACTGAAAATACATTTAATATGATTCCATTTATGTAAATTTTCAGACACTAACATATATCATAAAAGTACAAAAACATGCATCAGATTCATATACGCCAGCATCACCTTAAAGCTTATCTCTGGGCAGAAAGGGAGGAAGAAGGAAGGAGTAGAGTGGGCTGTAGTTACATCTATAATGTTTTTTCTTCTTGAGAGAGTGAGAGATTGATCTACGGTAAGGGTGGGTTCTGCTAATGACTCTTGGTGTCTTCCAGCGCTAATGATCTATAATCAAGTTAGATTTGTAACCTTAAAATACTTTATAGCCTTTACCCTGCTTGCGAGTGTGTATAGATTTAACAGAATTCAACAAGCATGTACTGAGAAAATTCTTTACCCAGGGCATTGAGCTACCTACAGTGAAGTCAGAGGGAAATAAAACATGGTTTGGAATGCTTTGAGGGAAAGAGGACTCTGATGTGGTGTTAAAGATAAGCTTGGTTAATCATTTCCTTGAGATAATGGCACATAAGCTATAATTAAAGGAGAAAATGGACATATGAGGGAGGGAGGACTTTGTTAGACCTATGCTTTTAGGCATATATTCCTTATATGAACATTTATTCTTAGCTTTGTTGGCTCAGTGAATGGCTTAGGAAAGTTACATTCCAGAAGGAAACATGTTATTACACATGGGAATTGATTGGTCCTCCATGAGTACCTACAATTGAATTCTATGTATTAAAACAGCGGAAAAACACACACAAATAGAAAATATTTTTAATCAAGGACTAGTATCCAAAGCAAAACAAATTGGAAATTTGGTAATTATCCTGTGAATTTCTGCAACTTAACAACCAAACTGTATAATTCGAGCAAGGAGTTCATATATTGTTGTGCACACACCCTTATAGCAAAACATATCTCTCTACCTCTGAGAGTCATCTTAGGCAAATGTGAACAGAACGATTTATCCATCAGGGCTCTTTTAGTACCAAAAAACAGAAAACCTGACTCCAATGAACTTAAATGAAACTAAAAGGTCCAAGGATAGATTTTTAACTTCAAGTACACCTTGATCCAGGAACTCAGGCAATGGCATTATAAGGGAACCAAAAGACCCCCTCTACCCATCTTTGGGGTTTTGGGTTTTTGATTTTTGTTGTTGTCAATTTGTTTTGTTTTTTTGAGATGGGGTCTCGCTCTGTCACCCAGGCTAGAGTGCAGTGGCGTGATCTCAGCTCACAGCTCTCCTCCGTCTCCTGGGTTCAAGCGATTCTCCTGCCTCAGCCTCCTGAGTAGCTGGGATTACAGGCACACACCATTACACCCAGCTAATTTTTGTATTTTTAGCAGAGACAGGGTTTTACCATGTTGGCCAGTCTGGTCTTGAACTCCTGACTTCAAGTGATCCACCTGCCTCGGCCTCCCGAAGTGCTGGGATTACAGACATGAGCCACCGTGCCTGGCCTATCTTTGTTTTTAAGTGGAATCTTCTGCTGGGTCTAGGAGCTTGTTACTGAACCAAATTTGGGTGGTACAGCAAAGCCAAACACTGACATCAGGATTTTCAGCTGGAGAAAATGAGGCATTTATTGCAGGGCACCAAGCAAGGAGAATTGGCAGCTTATGCTTAAGATCAGAACTCCCTAATGGCTTAGAGGTAAGAGTTTTTAAAGATGGGGAGGCAGGCTGGGCACAGTGGCTCATGCCTGTAATCCCAGCACTTTGGGAGGCTGAGGTGGGAGGATTGTCTGAGCCCAGGAGTTCAAGACCAGCCTGGGCAACATAGCAAGAACCTGTCTCTATTAAAAATATAAATAAATAACTTTAAAAAAAAAAAAAAAAGATGGGGAGGCAGAGGTTACAAGCAAAATCATAAATCAGTACATGGAGGTTATATATTAATTTGACCTAAAAAAGCAGGATGTCACAAAGTGGGGTGTGGGATGGGGGTGCCCCACAGGTCATAGGTGGATTCAAAAAGATTCTCTGATTTGTGATTTGTTAGGGAAGCAAAGCTTGGTCTAAAAACTTGGCATCAGCAGGAAGAAATGTTGAGCTCTGGCATGTGGGCATGACTTCCTTCAGGACCCTCAGGAAGAAATTTAGGACAAAGAATGGGGATCAGAGTTCAGTCCTCAGTGCCCCCTTATCTGAGGTCTATGTGCCAGCAGATGACATTTTCCACTGGGTAACAGTCCAGGTTTTTTAAAAACAACTTGGGGACTGAGATGTTATCTTTAGTTTCTACATGGAGCCAAACATTTTGGGACTTTAACTTCCCTGGCTATTGTTTTAAGCTGTTATTACCTTCTTGTTTATCAAGTTGCTCATGTACTTCTCAAGGCTAGCTGGGTGCCTGGAATTTCCCTTGAAGGAACTAAAGATTTTCCTTTATTTCCATGTTTGAAGGAAGTCCCCAGGAGGCCCCTAAGAGGGTTCCCTGCTCCATCTCAACCAAATTGATACAAGATAGATTAATAGGACAAAAGTATACAGGTTTTATTAATTTTACATATACATGGGGATCCTCACAAGAGAGGGAAGACCCAAAGAAATGGCAAAAGCAGAAAATTTTTATACCTTTCAGGCAAAGAATGACCCATTTTGTGAAGAAAGGACAAGACTGGGTCTGGGCTAGGGGCAGTAAATTCTAGGGTAATCACTAAGAGATATATGGAGGGCTGTAAGGCTAGTGAAAGAGGAGGATTATTTTAGTAAGCTTATTTATTCGGATCCATTGCAGCATCACTTCTCAGTCACGGCTAATAAGGGTTATCTTCTCATGCTAGGACAGGCAAAGCACCTTCCTTCCTTCCTTCCTTCCTTCCTTCCT
>NW_012114688.1:1796079-1805236 GCF_000951035.1 Colobus angolensis palliatus
TTTCTTTCTTTCTTTCTTTCTTTCTTTCTTTCTTTCTTTCTTTCTTTCTTTCTTTCTTTCCTTTTTTACTTTAAGTTCTGGGATACATGTGCAGAACATGCAGGTTTGTTACATAGGTATACACGTGCCATGGTGGTATGCTGCACCTATCAACCTGTCATCTAGGTTTTAAGCCCCACATCTATTAGGAATTTGTCCTAATGTTCTCCCTCCCCTTGTTCCCCACCCCCTGACAGGCCCTGGTGTGTGATGTTCCCCTCCCTGTGTCCATGTGTTCTCATTGTTTACCTCCTACTTATGAGTGAGAACATGCGGTGTTTGGTTTTCTGTTCTTGTGTTAATTTGCTGAGAATGATGGCTTCCAGCTTCATCTATGTCCCTGCAAAGGACATGAACTCATTCTTTTTTATGGCTGCACCTTCCTTTATTTACTCAGGCTGGAGTGGAGTGGTGTGATCATAGCTCACTGCAGCCTTGAACTCCTGGGCTCAAGCAATCCTCCTGCCTCAGCCTCCCAAGTAGCTGGGTCTACAGGAATACACCACCACACCTGACTTGAAGGCAACTTTCTCACAGAAATTTTTATGGCTTGCTATAGGTAAGAAAGTGCAGTTCAGATGGTGCTTTCTGCAACTGCTGCTTCTCAAGTGCTTTCAGCTAGAAATAATCAAAGTGCAAGCTGAGCATTTTGCAGTATTATATCCTTAACTTCTTCAGCATCAAGACTCTTTCTCCCCATTTCTTGCCTTGTCTTTTTGCAATGTTGGCATCATTTCTAGGCTTACACATATAACTCCAGACTCAGGTCATCCTTACTGTTACAGTCCTGGAAAAACAAGACAGCCTTAGCTCAGTAGTTCCCATACAAATTCCAGTGTTTAGGTTGCTTGGCATAACTGGAGTCACATGCTTATCCCTGAACTAAGTAATCATTGTTGCCAGGAAATATGGTATTCTCATTGGCCAGATCAAGTCACATGCTTACCAGAGAAGTGATGGGGAACTAACTCCACTTTGTGCATATTGGGGAGGAGGTGTTCTCAGTCAACACTTCTCAAACTTGAATGTGCCTTCAAATTGCCAGGGGAGCTGTTAAAATGCAGATTCTTCCTAGCACTTTGGGATGCCAAGGTGGGCAGATTACTTGAGGTCAGGAGTTTGAGACCAGCCTAGCCAAAATGGTGAAACCCCGTCTCTTCTAAAAATACAAAAATTAGCTGGGCGTGGTGGTGTGCACTTATAGTCCCAGCTACTGGGAGGCTGAGACAGGAGAATCGCTTGAACCTGGGAGGTGGGAGTTGCAGTGAGCTGAGATTGCACCACTGCACTCCAGCCTGGGTAGCAGAGCAAGACCCTGTTTCAAAAAAATTAATTAATTAATTAATTAAAATAAAAAATAAAATGCAGATTCTGATTCAGCAGTTCTGGAATAGGCCCAGAGAGGCTGCATTTCCAACAGCCCTTTTCAGATCAGACTCCCAAGGTGCATACTAATCTGCTAAGGATTACGAGCGTAGTTAGTTGAACTAACTACAGTAGTAGTAGCAGTAGTAGCAGTACAGTAGTTAGTTTGCACTAGGCCCATAATATGAGGGGCCTAGTGCAGAATGAGAATGTGGGGCCCATCATTCAACAATTATTAAGAATTTTAAGAAAGTGATAACAAAGCACTTAACCAGAAACAGAGCTATTCTACCCTCGAAGCATGTGCAGCTTCACAGGTCACATGCCCATGGAGCCAGCCTTGATTGTAGCCTTCTGTTTTGATGAGTTTGAGTTGGGACCAGAGAAGGATTGCTGTAAACAGTAGGGCAGAGGCAGAGGCAGAACCTGTGGTCCTTCTCTGCTGTCCTCCAAACAGATTTGGCCTAATTGTTGAATGAATGTTGAACATTTGAAAACCAACCACCTTTCTGCAGGAGCACTAGTTATCCGCCTGTTTGTGGAGCCCATGTATCTCAATCCAGTTCTCATCAGGAGAGCCATGAAATGCTTACCTTTTATCCTTAATTGCCACTGACTTTGCCTCCATGTTAGGCTAGATGTTCTTGCTCTGTGTCTCCAAAGGCCTTTACACTTTCACAGCCTAACCCTTCACATGTATTATTTCCCTTAACTAGTTTGGTTGTCTGTCTTTCCTCCTGGACTATAAGTTCAAGGAGGGGTAGAGTGTCTGTCTTGTTTATCTTTGTGGCCCCTTTCTTTAGCATGGTGCCTGGAGTAATACTTCTAAATATACATTAACTGAGTTGACAATTAGAGTAATAGTTAACATATCTGTCATTGTCAGATGTTTTAATTTTAGCCATTTTGGTGGGTGAGAAGTGGTATCCTATTGTGGTTTTAATTTGCATATCCCAGATGACTAATAAGGTTGAGCACCGTCTCATGTACTTATTGACTTTGAATATCCTCTGTATTCGTGTGCTAGGGTTGTCATAATAAGGTACCACTGACTGGGTGACTCAAACAACGGAAATTTATTTTCTCACAATTTTGGAGACTAGAAGTCTAGAAGATTAAGGTGTTGGCAGGTTTGCTTTCTTCTGAGGACTCTCTCCTTGATGTGTAGAGGGCTGTGTTCTCCCTGTGTCTTCACATGCTCTTCCCCTGTTTGTGTGTGTCCTAATCTCCCCTTTATAAGGACAGCAGTCGTATTGAATTAGGGCCTACCCTAGTGACCTCATTTTAATTTAATTACTTACTTAAAGATGCTATCTCCAAATGCAGTCACATTCTGAGGTACTGGAGTTGGGGCTTCAGCACATAAACCTGGGGGGATACCATTCAGCTCATAACATCCTTTTTTGTATAAGTGTCTCTTCAAGTATCTTGACCATTTTTCTTTTGAGTTACCTACTGTTAGGAGCTCTTGATATCTCTTTGACTCAAGCCTTTTCTGCAAGCCCTTTGCTGCTGGTTACATGGGTTACAACTATCTCCATCCATTCTTCTAATGATATCTTCTAATAAGTTGAAGTCCTTAATTTTAATATAGTTCAATTTGTCGATGTTTCCCTTTATGACTAGTGCTTTTCTTTTTTCTATTTAGAAAATCTTTGCATCGTCCAAAGTAATGAGACATGCTCTATGTCTCTTCAAAACTTTTGTTTGTTTTACATTTCATATTTGGACATATGGTCCACCTGAAATTTCTTTTTATGTATGGTGTAAGGAAGAGTTCAATATGTATTTTTCCAAACATATATTTAATTGATCCAGCACCATTGATTGAAAAAAAACATATTTTCCTCTCTGCTCTGGCATTGGATCTGTAAGTTATTGTGCAGACAAACTGATATTTTAATAACATTAAGTCTTTAAGTCTATGGTTTTATTATCATGAATTCTGCTTAGGACTTCTTGGTATTTATCTTAAATCTGTGGCTTGATAACTTTTGTCATTTTGGAAAACTCTCAGAAATCATCTCTTCAAATATTTCTTCTGCTATATTCTCTCTCTTCTCTTTGTGGAATCCAGTTACATATATGCTAGACCATTTTATTCTGTCTCACATGTCTCTTACATCTTTTTGTCTTTCCCTACTTCAGTTTGCATATTTTGTTCTGACCTATATTCCAATTTACTTATTTTCCCTTCAGCAGCATCTAATATGCTATTATATCAATCCCTTCAGTTCTTGCTTTGCAATTGTATTTTTTTAGTCCTAGAATTTCCATTTGATTAATTTTTATAGTTTTCACTTCTCTGCCAAACTTTCCATTTTGTTATTTAATTTCTTAAACATTAATTTCTCAATTTAATTTCTTCAGTTTGATGAGAACGAAAATGCTCATTAAAATACACATTTAATACAAAAAACTAGCCGGGCAAGGTGGCAGGCGCCTGTAGTCCCAGCTACTCTGGAGGCTGAGGCAGGAGAATGGCGTGAACCCGGGAGGTGGAGCTTGCAGTGAGCTGAGATCCGGCCACTGCACTCCAGTCTGGGTGACAGAGCGAGACTCCGTCTAAAAAAAAAAAAAAAAAAAAAATACACATTTAAAAATTCCAATATTTACATCTCCCCATGGCTCTTTCCAGTCTGGGATCAATTATATATTATTTTTATAGGCCTCATTATTTCTTAACTCACCTCCAAACACTTGTATGTGAAAAATTATAAGAGCAATTTGAGGTTTTGGAAAATGTTCTCTTCCTCCACAGAGGATTAACATTTGCTTCTGGTAGCAAGTTTGACCAGAGGTAGGTCATCTTAATGCAATCTGGGATTAAAATAATCCAAAGTTAGGCCTCAGTTCTTGTGAAGTCTGTTCTCATTCACATTTATTCTTAAGACAATGCCCTTCAGGATCCCAGCTGAATGCCTGAAGTGTCTAGTCTACCAGGAAACCTTTTCTAGCTTTGTCTTTTGTTTCTTCTACTTTTATTTTTGTTTTTTTGTTTTTGTCCCTACAGCTCATAGGACACCTCATGGAGCTCCTCAGCCACCAGCCACTTTGTCGGGTTCCTCTGAGGGGAAAGAGAGTCCAAATACCAGGCTCACATATCTAGGCTTTCTTTTTCTGCCAAGACTTGGTCCTGCAAATTCTCTGTCTTCCCTGGTCTCTTGTCAGTTAGGTTTGGAGAGGAATATATATAACTAGCATTAGTTTCTTAGAAGCTGACTTTCTGAGATGGTTCCATTGTCAGGTCTGCTGAGTTGTGCTCAGGTGTCTGTCTCTTGGATGCCTCCTGGTACTGCCTCTCGAACAAAAAGCATCATCACCAATCCTTGTGTGATGATGTCAACTTGATTGGATTGTGGGATACAAAGTATTAATCCTGGGTGTGTCTGTAAGGGTGTTGCCAAAAGACATTAACATTTGAGTCAATGGGTTGGGGAAAGCAGATCCACCCTTTATCTGGTGGGCACAATCTAATCAGCTTCCAGCGAATATTAAGCAGGCAGAAAAATGTGAAAAAGAGACAATGAGCCTAGCCTCCCAGCCTACATCTTTCTCCCCTGCTGGACGCTTCCTGCCCTCAAATGTCAAACTCCAAGTTCTTCAGTTTTGGGACTTGGACTGGCTCTCTTCGCTCCTCAGCTTACAGACAGCCTGTTGTGGGATGTTGTGATAGTGTAAGTACATACTTAATAAACTCATATATATATGTGTGTGTGTGTGTGTGTATACACACACACACACACACACATCCTATTAGTCTGTCCCTCTAAGAGAACCCTGACTAATACAGATTTTGGTACCAGCAATGGTTCTAGAGGAACAGAATATTAAGGATGGAGTTCTTTAGTTGGTTTTGGGGTTTCTGGAGTTGGCTGCTTAAAATGATTTGACTCCAAAATGCTAGGGACTCTACTTCCAATAGTATAGATAACACTGATAGTTCTTGGCATGAACTGTTTAGAGAGTTATGCAAAATAAATGCATTTGATGCTCCTGATTCATCACTCATGAGAAGCAAGGAGTTTAGTGACTCTATACATAGTACCTTTGACCAAATATGGAGAACCAAGGAACATAATGAAGCAGATTGGCTGCTTCTAAGCTCAGTGGACAAAGTGATGAAAGAAAATGATGAACTCAGGGATTCTGTCTCCTGGCTTCAGAAGCAGATAGAGCCTCAAATCTGCTAAGATTTCCCAGAGTGAGAGTCTCGTCTCCTGTAGAGAAAGAGCTGAAATTGTGGAAAAACAGACATGAGCTCTTATTATGTGAGTATCTGCTCACCTGCAGTGAAAGATGAATGCACAGCCTCGCCAGGTGTCTACTGTTAAAGGCATTGCTTGGAAAAGAATGGGACCCTACAACTTGGAATGGGGACATGTGGGAGGACCCTGATGAAGCTGAGGACACTGAGTTTGTAAACTCTGATGAATCTTTTTTGGCAGAAGGAACAGCTTCCCCATCCCCAGTAGTGGCAACATCCCCTCCCAGACCCACGCTGCCATCAGCCTTTCCATCTTTGAGAAAATAAACCCTGCATTGCCTGAGGCAACAGTGATGGCCCCCCTGAGGCAGTTGCCAGTCAAGGTAATGTTGATTCTCCTCAGAAGCCACCCTCAACACCTCTGTTTGTTTCTAGACTTATAACTAGATGAAAGTCCCAGCGGTCCCCTAGAGGTGAGGTTGAGAGTGTGACCCATGCGGAGGTGCACTACACTTGAAAAAAACTGTTTGAGTTTTCTAATTAATATAAACAGAAATCTGGAGAACAGGCATGGGAATGGATATTAAGGGTATGAGATAATGGTGGAAGGAACATAGAGTAGGATCAGGCTGAATTTATTGATTTGGGCCCACTAAGTAGGGACTCTGCATTTAATGTTGCAGCTCAGGGAGTTTTAAAAAAAAGATTCTAATAGTTTATTTGCTTGGTTAGCTGAAATATGGATTAAAATACGACTCACTGTGAGTGAGCTGGAAATGCCTGATCTCTCTTGGTTTAATGGAGAGGAAGAGATCCAAAGGCTTAGGGAGATTGGGATGGTGGAGCAGATTAGTCACTTTAGACTTCTCATCCCAGCTGGGATGGTCTAGAAAATACACCCTGGACCAATGCCTTGCGAAATAGATTTGCGAGGGCGGTACCTGCATCTTTGAAGAGCCCTGTAATCGCTCTTCCTGTATGTAAGATCTAATAGTCGGAAGTACAAAATTTAAATACATTGGGAATGATCGGATCAGGGGATGGCAGGGGCCAAGTGGCAGCACTGAACTGTCAAAGGTAAGGTGGGTGTAGCTCCTGTAATGGACAGCAGAGGCAAAGCAGAAATCAGAATATTCTTACTCGTGTAGAACTCTGGTGTTGGCTAATTAATCGCAGTGTTCCTAGAAGTGAAATTGATAGGAAGCCTACTGCATTCCTATTCAAATTATACAAACAGAAAACTTTTAGGTCAAATGGACAAAAGACTAATTTGAATTATAAAAACAGAGAATTATAGCCCCTCAATCAATTTCCAGACTTGAGCCAGTTTACAGACTTAGAACCTTTCGAATGAAGGGGAGTGCACGTCCCCTTGAGGAAGGACCCCATTACATTACCTACAATTTATTCAGTGAATCTTTCTCCCATCCTTCCCCAAGGACACAGCTGGCTTTTTACCCGGGTAACTGTGCACTGGGGAAAGGGAAATGATCAGACATTTTGGGGACTACTGGTCACTGGCTCTGAGCTGATGTTGATTCCAGGGGATCCAAAATGTCACTGTGGTCCTCCAGTTAAAGTAGGGGCTTATGGAGGTCAGGTAATTAATGGGCTTTGGTGGAAACTGAACGTTTGACTATGGGTCATCAGGTCACCATGCGACCTGAACTGCCTATCATGAACTGGGTGCTTTCTGACCCATCTAGCCATAAAGTGGGTCACACACAGCAGCATTCCATCATCAAATGGAAGTGGTATATACATGACTGGACTCAAGCAGTTCCTGAAGGCACAAGTAAGTTACATGAGGAAGTGGCTCAAATGTCCATGGTCTCCACTCCTGCCACCCTATCTTTTCTCCCCAGCCTGCACTGATGGCCTCATGGGGAGTTCTCTATGATCAGTTAACAGAGGAAGAGAAGACTAGGGCCTGGTTCACAGATGGTTCTGCACAATATGCAGGCACCACGTGAAAGTGGACCTGCAGCACTATAGCCCCTTTCTAGGACATCCCTGAAGAACAGCAGTGAAGGGAAATCTTCCCAGTGGGCAGAACTTCAAGCAGTGCACCTGCTTGTGCACTTTCACAAGGAAAGAGAAATGACTAGATGTGAAATTATATACTGATTCATGGGCTATAGTCAATGGTTTGGCTGAATGCTCAGGAACTTGAAAGAAGCATGATTGGAAAATTGATGACAAAGAAATTTGGGGAAGAGGTATATGGATGGACCTCTCTGAGGAGTCAAAAACTGTGAAGATATTTGTATTCTATGTGAGTGCTCACCAACGGGTGACCTCAGTGGAGGAGGAGTTTAATAATCAAGTGGATAGGATGACCTATTCTGTGGACACCACTCAGCCTCTTTCCCCAGTGACCCCTTTCATCACCCAATGGGCCCATGAACAAAGTGGCCATGGTAGCAGGGATGGAGGTTACGCATGGACTCAGCAACATGGACTTCCACTTACCAAGGCTGACCTGGCTACGGCCACTGCTGAATGCCCAATTTGCCAGCAGCAGAGACCAACACTGCTGAATGCCCAATTTGTCAGCAGCAGAGACCAACACTGAGCCCTCAGTATGGCACCAATCCTTTGGGTGATCAGCCAGCTACCTGGTAGCAGGTTGATTATATTGGACCTGTTCCATCACGGAAAGGGCAGAGGTTTGTCTGCACTGTAATAGACACTTACTTTGGATATGGGTTTGCCTATCTTGCACGCAATACTTCTGCCAAGACTACCATCCAGGGACTCACGGAATGCCTCATCCACCGTCATAGTATTGCACACAGCATTGCCTCTGACCAAGGAACTTACTTTAGGGGTAAGGAAGTGTGGCAGTGGGTTCATGCTCACGAAATTCACTGGTGTTACCATGTTCCCCATCATCCTGAAGCAGCTGGGTTGATATAATGGTGGAATGGCCTTTTGAAGTCACAATTACAACGCCAACTCGGTGACAATACTTTGCAGGGCTGGGGCAAAGTTTTCCAGAAGGCCAGGTATGCTCTGACTCAGTGTCCAATATATGTTACTGTTTCTCCCAAAGCCA
The DNA here is from genome assembly GCF_000951035.1 of Colobus angolensis palliatus. Classification (NCBI taxonomy): domain Eukaryota; kingdom Metazoa; phylum Chordata; class Mammalia; order Primates; family Cercopithecidae; genus Colobus; species Colobus angolensis. The sequence continues at coordinate 1,804,749 of NW_012114688.1, forward strand.
GGATTCATGGGTCCAGGAATCAAGGGATGGAAGTAGAAGTGGCACCACTCACCATCACCCCTATGAGCCACTAGCAAATTTTTTGCTTCCTGTTCCTGCAACATTATGTTGCCTAGAGGTCTTAGTTCCAGAAGGAAGAACACTGCCACCAGGAGACACAACAATCATTCCATTAAACTGGAAGTTAAGATTGCCACCTGAACACTTTGGGCTCCTCCTACCTTTAAGTCAACAGGCTAAGAAGGGAGTTACAGTGTTGGCTAGGGTGATTGACCTCGACTATCGAGATGAAATCAGTCTATTCCTCCATAACAGAGGTAAGGAAAAGTATTCATGGAATACAAGAGATTCATTAGGGCATCTCTTGGTATTAGTATGTCCTGTGATTAAGGTCAATGGGAAATTATAACAGCCCAGTCCAGGTAGGACTACAAATGACCCAGACCCTTCAGGGATGAAGGTTGGGTAACTCCACCAGGAAAAAAAAA
>NW_012114688.1:1805293-1874677 GCF_000951035.1 Colobus angolensis palliatus
TTCTTTTCTTTTTTTTTTTTTTTAGATGGAGTATATCTCATATGGAAGAGGACATCTTCCATACGAGAGTTTTATTTCCTCTTTTCTGTGACATTTCACAATCTCTTGGTCAAGTCTTACTGAAGTTGTGGAGTGTGCCACCTTACTCTCCTCTGCATCTTTTTTTTTTTTTTTTAGATGGAGTATTACTCTGTTGCCCAGGCTGGAGTGCAGTGATGAGATCTCGGCTCACTGCAACTTCCACTTCCCAGGTTCAAGTGATTCTCCTGCCTCAGTCTCCCCAGCAACTGGGATTACAGGCACATACCACCACGCCCAGCTAATTTTTGTATTTTTAGTAGAGACAGGGTCTCACCATGTTGGCCAGCGTGGTCTCGAATTCCTGGCCTCAAGCAATCCACCCTGCTTGGCCTCCCAAAGTCTTGGGATTACAGGTATGTGCCACCACGCCTGGCCCCCTCTGCATCTTTCTACCTCATCCACAGAGTACCCATTCTCTTCTTCCTCCAAGTCATTCTCCTTTCTATTTCAAGAGTGACTTAAAAAGAGGATTAGGTCAATGTTTTCAGTCCCTCAGTAGTTCTCTTTATAGTCCAGGACAAAGGGCAACTATCTTTCCTAGACATAATATGCCTCTCTGACTTTGTCCTCTGCCGAGAAAACACTTCTTGCACCTGCTGGGTTTTTTTTTTCTTAATGATACCTTGAGCTTAAAGTAATATTTATGCCAAAATGGCATATTTTGAGGTGGCCTATTCCGCCACCATTCACACCTCATGAATTTTTATGTCTCATAGGAATTATGCCAACCTCCCCAAGCTCAACCTGCACTTTGACTCCTTGCTTCCAACCATACTATTCCATCTCCATAAATGGTCCTTCCACACCTTTGTGCCTGCACAGTTCCTATTCATCCTCCTGGACCCACCTCAAGTGTCACATCCAGTGCCACTCTGTTTTTGATTCCCTAAGAATGAGTCAAATGCTGCTCAGATTATTGCCATAGCAGTGTGGACGTTTTATAACTTACTCTTGCATATATCATGCTTTTAGAAAAATCTTTGTATCTGTTTTCCTCCCAAAACTGAGAACAGACTGAGGACATTAAATTCTACCCATGTTGATATTCTCAGGAATTAGCACTGCACACTGAATGATTGGTTAAACAAATGTTCAAATATGAGCTTGAGGGAGATTAAATTGGCAAAAGAGTGACTAGGAGAATAATACAAAGGCAATGAAATCAAATACTAGTGATGACAATAGGAATACATAGAATATCAAGGTGGCAAAGTTAAAAGGATTTAACACCAAGTAAAATTAGGAAGGAGAGAGGAAAAACCAGAATTGACACCAAGGCAAAATTCTTTAGTTGTACACCATTTTGAAAATCTAAAGGAAGTTAAAAATATTCATTCCTGGGGTGGGGGGGAATGCACATTTGCCTTTTTGCATATTAAATGAGGAGATTCCTTTCTTAAATGTCCCCAACTCAAGTTTACAGACCACTACTTTAAAACCATGAGACTAGATTGTTTGCAAGGTAGTGATACCATTAACTAACCGATGAACATCTTGAAAAATAGCTGGGTTAGAGGAGTAGAGGAAAGTTGGGTTTTGATCATATATTAAGTTGGTACAAAAGTAACTGTAGCTTTTCCATTAAAAGTAATGGAAAAACTGCAATTTCTTTTGCACCAACATAAGTAGAAGCCCTATAGTGTTTATGGATTTGACTGCTTTGGAGATACCTGAGGTGCACGATGTATAGTAATTCATAGTGATGCCGAGGCACATTCAAATCCTGAGGCACTTCTATAAAACAGCAACTCACTTAGTAGCCCAGCTGAGAGCCTAGCAAATAAACCTCAACTGATTTATATATTGGTCCTACCAAAGTGAAAAAGATCAGTTTATGAAGTGAGTATATGCAAAGGAAACTCAAAACTCTAAAGGGTAAATTTAAATTATCGACACAAACAAGCATTTTCCGTGAGAGAATTTGTAGGGTAAGTTTAAATTATTGACACAAACAAGTATTTCCCATGAGAGAATTTGTAGATATATTAATTCATGTTGACTATCAAGGTTTACTGCGTTTGAGTTTGGAGACAAAGGTGTTCATTAAGTTGAAATAGCACTGGAAAAGAAACTGAAATTAGGATTGTGGTTTGAGAGTCTTTCCTGCTAAGGAGTGCATTTCACAGATCTAAGTGTGAGATTACTAAATGTGATATGCAAAATTCTAAGATAGCTCATGATTCTCCCTCCCTTGTATTCACACCTGTATGTAATGCCCTCCTCTTGAGTGTGGGTGGAAACTGTGACCCATTTCTAACCAATGGAATGTGGTAGAGATGATAGGGATATCACGCCTGTAATTGTGCTACCTTATATGGCAAAAGTGAAGGTATTTTGCAGCTGTAATTAACGTCCCTAATCAGTTACGTTTGTGTTAATCAAAAGGGAGCTTATCTAGGATAGACCTCATCTAATCAGATGAGCCCTTTAAAAGAGGGACTGAAGCCCTCCCTGAGTTTAAAGAAATCTTCCTGCTTGCCTTGAAGAAGCAAGCCACCAAGAGTTCATCAGATGCAAGGAAATGAATTCAGCCAACTTCCAATGAACTTGGAAGAGGACAAAAACCTCAGATGCTATCATAGCCCTGGTCCACACAGTGACTGCAGCCTTGTGAGACTCCAAACAGAGAATCTAGTTAAGTTGTGCCTAGACTCCTGAGCTGCCAAAACCATAAGATGATAATGTATTGCTTCAAGCCCCTATATTTATAGAAATTCATGACATAGCAGTAGAACACTGATTTACCAAAGGAAAGAGAATATGGAGAGAAGCAAAGATAGTTAAAAAAAAAAAAAATTCTGACAAACGTACCTGCCTTTGAATGACTGGGGGAAAAAATAAGGACAGTTAGGGGGATTAAAAGGGAGGGTGATCAGGCAGAGAAATCAGAAAACAATATGGCAGACTAGACAAATACAGGAAGCTCTCTCTAACTCTAAACACATAGAAATCCTATTATTTTTTCTTTTTTTTCCCCAATGATCTAAAAGTATTTTTTAATTGTTTAAAACATATAGCCACGCAAAAAGCAAGAAAGAACAACCCCATGTGCCAGAAATGAAAAGAGGCCCAAAGTAAGAGCATCAAGTGAGAGAGAAAACAGAACAGCTCACAGGAGTAAAAGAAACAATTACAGGCCTTCAGGACTGGAGCTTTAATACTGCTCAGGAGAGTTTAGTGATCAGTCTTGGACCTGTGTTTGATGGAAAACTTACATAACCCTGGGAACCACACAGGGCTGCCCCATTAGTGAGAATGGGAAAAAGAAAACTCCACCAAAACAACACAATAAGACAATGAAAAGAAATAAGAAGAATTATAAGTGAAGAGACAAAGGCTTCACTATTTTTAGGTGATATCATCAGTTGCATTTAAAAGATACAAGATAAACTAGCATAACCAATAAAATAAACTGTTATAACAGATTGTTATAAAGTTTACCAGAACAAGATCAGTGTATAAAAAGCACTAGTGGGCCAAACGTGGTGGCTCACTCTCATAATCCCAGCACTCTGGGAGGCCGAGGCAGGCGAATTGCTTGAGTCCAGGAATTTAAGACCAGCCTGGGCAACATAGCAAAATCCTGTTTCTAATAAAAATACAAAAAAAATTAGCTGGGAGTGGTGTTGCATTCCTATAGTCCCAGCTACTCAGGAGGCTGAAGTGGGAGGATTGCCTGAACCCAGAAGATCAAGGATGCAGTTAGCCGAGATCGTGCCACTGCACTCCAGCCTGGGCAATAAAGTGAGACTCTGTCTCAGAAAAGAAAAATGTCCCTTGGTTCCAGCAACACCCATTTAGAAATAGAAAATGTAACTAAAAGATTTATTTTATCATAACTACAAACAGCACAGTTAGAATTAACATAATAAGTAATGCCAGAATTTTGTGTGTAAAAATATTTAAGTAAACATTTATAAAATAGGTATAGCATACATACAGCTCAAAATTCAAAGATACAAAAAAAAATATTACTTTAAATTCTCCTCCCATCTTTCCCAGCCACCCAATTTCCTTTTCTGGGTCAGTCACCCTTTGTTTCTTTTGCATTTTTTTTAGAGATATCCTAGGCATACATAGGTGTTGGGAGCAGGCCCCCCAAAATCTGGCCATAAACTGGCTCCAAAACTGGCCATAAACAAAATCTCTGCAGCACTGTAACATGTCCATAATGGCCCTAATGCCCAAGCTGGAAGGTTGTGGGCTTACTGGAATGAGGGCAAGGAACACCTGGCCCACCCAGGGCGGAAAACCGCTTAAAGGCATTCTTAAGCCACAAACAACAGCATGAGCGATCTGTGCCTTAAGGACATGCTCCTGCTGCAGTTAACTAATCCAACCTATTTCTTTAATTCAGCCCATCCCTTCATTTCCCGTAAGGGATACTTTTAGTTAATTGACTATCTATGAAACAATGCTAATGACTGGCTTGCATATTTACCCCATAAATATGTGGGTAGATCTCTGTTCAGGGCTCTCAGCTCTGAAGGCTGTGAGCCCTGATTTCCCACTTCACACCTCTATATTTCTGTGTTTGTGTCTTTAATTCCTCTAGTGCTGCTGGGTTAGGGTCTGCCCGACTGAGCTGGTCCGGCACATAGGCAAATTTTTTTTCTTATTGTTTTACAAAATGACAGCATAGTAGAACATTAATCTGCACTTCACTTTTTTCACATATAAATATATCTTGGGGATAATTTCACATCAGTACAAATAAAGTTGTTTCATTATTTTAAAGTGAAGCATCATATTCCTTGTACATAACCAACACCATATAAATGGAAATTGGTACCAACAATGTTACTGCAAAAATCCTTGTACATACATCATTTTCCACATTTTCCACATTTCCATGTGCAAGAATATCTTATGTTCAAATTGCTAGATGAGGAATTGTTAAGTCAAAGGTTATGTGCAGTTAAAATTTTGATAGATAAAACAATAGTCCTCCACAGAGGTTATGCTAATGTACATGGCCACCAGTAATGTAGGTTAATGTACTGTTTTCTCCCAATTTCCTCTCCATCTGAGTGGGCTTTTTTTCAGATTTTTATCTTTGTCAATATGATATGTAAAAAAATGGTCTCATGCAAACAAAACAGAGAAAGAAATATCGCTTCACATTCACTAGGATGGCTATAATCAGAAAGATGTAACAACAAGTTTTGGTGAGGCTGTGGAAAACTCAGAACCTTCATATACTACGACAGCAGGAATTTAAAATGATGCAGCCATTTTGGAAAACAGTCTGGCAGTTTCTTGAAATCTTAAACTTACTATTTAACCCAGCAATTTTACTCCTAGGAATATACTCAAGAGAAGTGAAAACACATGTCCATGCAAAAATTTGTATATGAATATTCATAGCAGTATCATTCTACCAAAACAGTAGAATAATCAAAATGTCTATCAACTGATGAATGGATAAACAAAAAGCAGTGTGTAAATATAATGGAATGTTCTTAGTCTCTAAAAAGGAATGAAGTACTGATACATGCCACAATATAGATAAACCTTGAAAACATATGCTAAGTAAAAGAAGCCAGTTGCAAAAGACTACATATTACATAATTTCATTTGCATTACCTATCTAGAATAGGCAAATCCATGGATACAGAAAGTAGATTAGTGTTTGGCAAGAATGTAGGGGGCAGGGAGAGAGGGGCTGAGGATGGTAACTAAAGGCTACAGTATTTATTTGGGGGGTGATGAAACATTCTAAAATTGATTGTGCTGGGCACAATGGCTCATGCCTGTAATCCCAGAACTTTGGGAGGCCAAGGTGGGTGGATCACCTGAGGTCAGGAGTTCGAGACCAGCCTGACCAACATGGTGAAACCCTGTCTCTACTAAAACTACAAAATTAGCCAGGTGTGGTGGTGCATGCCTGTAACCCCAGCTACTCAGGAGTCTGAGGCAGGAGAATCATTTGAACTCGGGAGGTGGAGGTTGCAGTGAGCCAAGATAGCGCCATTGCACTCCAGCCTGGGCAACAAGAGTGTATGAAATTCCATCTCAGAGAAAGAAAATTCTTTGTAGTGATAGTTGCACAACTGTGAGACTATTGAAAAATGGTCTCAGTATAGTTTTAATGTGTATTTCTATATTAATAGTGAAGTTGAACATCTTTTCGTATATTTATTAGCCTTTCAGGTGTCTCCTCCTATGCATTGTCTATTTTTATCAATTACTTATTTTCTATTCATTTTCTTTTCCTTATCAGTTTACAGGAGTTCTTTGTGCATTTTAGCTTCACTGAGACACTTTACAGATTGGCAAAAATTAGAAAGTTGATGTGACAGGCAGAAAAAATAAATGACCTCCCAAAGAGATCTACATCCTAATCCCCAGAGTCTGTGAATATGTTAGGTTATATGACAAAAGAGAATTAAGGCTGCAGATGGGATTAAGGTTGCTAGTGAGTTGACTTTAAGATTGAGAGGTTATTCAGGTAGGCTGAATGTAATTACAAGCATTCTTGTACTATGGAAGAAAGAGTCAGAAGGGTGATGGGAGGTGAGAAGGATTTGACTGGCCATTGCTGTGTTTGCAGATGGAAGAAAGCCATCATGAGCCAGAGTGCCAGTAGCTCTAGCAGTTAGGAAAGGCAAGAAAAAGAATTATCTCCTAGAGGCATCAGAAGAGAATGCAGCCCTGACAACACGTTGGTTTTTAGCTCAACCATACACATTTCAAACTTCAGATCTTCAGAACTGTAAAAATTTGTATTCTTGTAAGCCAGTAAGTTTGTAGTAATTTTTTGCAAAGCAACAGGAAATAAATAAAGCTGGATAAGACAAAATTCTGGAAAGGATGTGGAGAAACATATTTTTATGTGGTACTCATATGAGTCCCAACTGGCACAGCCAATTTTGGAGAGCAATGTGGTAGTACTTAGTACAATTGAGTGGGTGCATCTCTTATGACCCAGCACTTCTGTTTCTGGATACACACCTCATAGAAACACCCAGATATGTACACAAGGGACATACATTAGGATGTTCTTTTATCAAGGTATTATTTGTGGTGGTAAGGAATTGGAGGCAACCTAGAAGCCCATGAATATGAGCATGGCTATGTAAATGTGGGTTATGCTGGTGATGGAATGCTATGCAGCAGGCTGAAAGAATGAAGCTACTTGTAGCAACATAGATTGACTATAAAAACATAATGTTGATGGAGAAAAAACTTAAAAGCAGCATTAAATCTATAACATACTACCATTTATTTAAAATTTTAATGCATATAGCAATGTATTTTATTACAGATTCATATGTATGTAAATAAACACAAGGGATGTGAATTGGAAAAATATTTATAAATAAGAGTGTCTATGGAGTAGAAAGAAGAATAGCATTGAGATGAATGATAAATGAGGGGAAAAGAAAATAAGATAAAATAAAAAATTAAAAGGGGATGCGGACTTAAAAAGACACTTGCATACTGTGAACTCTATATACTGACAATTTCACTCAACCCAATTCTGCACATCTAGGGCAGGGCGCAGCAACTTTTCTTTAAAGGGCCAGATAGCAAATATCTTAGGCTTTGCAGGTCATGCAACATTCACAATCTCAAGGGTTCAGTAGAAAAAGTCTACTAGATGGGCAAAGAGCACAAATAATAAGACTCATAACTAGGAGAAAAGTCAGCAATAGAAACAGACCCAGAAACAACAGAGATAACAGAAAGAGGAGACAAGGATTTTACAACTATTATAAATATCTCAAGGATTTAAAGGGAAAAACTAATAATAAGATAAATTGAAACTATACAAAATAAATGGAATTTTCAGAGCTGAAAAATACTTTAATATCTTATATAAAAAGCTAATTGGATGGATTTCACAAATTTGACATTGCATAAGAAAAAGCAATGAACTTGGAGATACAGCAATGAAATTTTTCCAAACTGAAGCAGAGAAAAAAAAGACTGAAAAAAAAAATGAATAGAGCCTCAGTGACCTGTAGGACAATGTCAAACACACCAAAATTATAAAATTAGAGTCTAGCGATGCAAAAGAAACAGTTGAAGAAATAAATATGAAAAGTTTTCCAAATTTAGCAAAAACTACAAAACCACAGATCCAAGAAGCTCAATAAATACTAAGCAGAATAAATGCAAAGGAAACCACACCAAGGCACATCATAATATAATAGCTGAAAATCTATTATAAGGAGATCTGAAAGCCGTTAAGAGAAAAAAAATTACACACAGGAGTGCAAGATTAGACTTGACACTGACTTCTCAACAGAAATGATGCAAGCCAGGAGACTAGGAAATAATGTATTTAATATGCTGGGAGGAGAAGAAGTAAACCTAGAGTTTTACACAGAGTAAAAAACATTCTTCAAAAATGAAGGCAAAAAGAAAGCAAACACACACACACACAATTTTTAAGAACACAAAAGCTGAGAAAGTTTGTCAAGAGCAGACCTGTGCTGTAGGAAATATTAAAATAAATTCTTTAGGCTGAAGGGAAATGCTACCAGCTGGAAATTTTGATCTACACAAAGGAGTAAATAGCAGTAGCAATTGTAAATATATGAGGAAATATAGAAAATTTTTGTTTTTATATTTTTTAATTTTTTAAAAGATAACTAAGTAAAGTAAAAATAATAATAATGTATTGTGGGGCTTAAAACATAAATGAAAGTAAAATGTACAATGAAATAGTGCAAAAGATATAAGAATAGAAGCATACTGTTGTGAAGTTTTTGTATTATACATAAACTGGCATACTATTTGAAGGTAGACTGAGATAAATTAATAATAATACATATTTTTAAACTATCAGACATATGAAAAGATGTTTGCAATCAAAGATGCACAGTGTAAGGCAATGAAATATCATTTTTCACATGTTAGATTGATAATTGTAGAAGATTTATAGCATTCACTATTAGTGATAAAGTGGCATGGTAGTGGAAGTATGAATTACTACAATTTGGATAGTAATGTGGCATAATCCATTAAAGTGAAAAAGCTCATATTCTTTGATTCAACAAGCTACATATGAGATTATGTTACCCACAAATAAAAGCACCATATATTTGTACAAGTATATGTGTAAGAATATTTTTATTTTGGTGAGTATGCTGCATTTTGGGGGAGGCAAGGGGGCAGGTGGGAATTAGAAACCTGAAGACCTGTAAATAAGAGAATGGTTGACTAAATCTTAGCACGTACATGGTATGGAATACTTGTAGCTTTTGAAAAAAATGAGGCCAGGCGCAGTGGCTCATGCCTGTAATCCCAGCACTTTTGGGAGGCCGAGGTGGGTGGATCACTTGAGGTCAGGAGTTTGAGACCAGCCTGGCCAACATGGTGAAACCCCATCTCTACTAAAAATACAAAAGTTAGCAGGGTGTGGTGGCACATGCCTGTAGTCCCAGCTACTTGGGAGGCTGAGGCAGGAGAATCATTTGAACTCGGGAGACAGAGGCTGCAGTGAGCTGAGATCGTGCCACTGCATTCCAGCCTGGGCAACAGAAGGAGACTCTGTCTAAAAAAAAAGAGAGAGAGAGAGAGAGGAAAAAAGAAAAAATTGAGAGCTCTACTGTGTTCATTATGGAATGAAGTTTGTGTCATGTGGTAAAAGGAAAACAAAAGATGGATGGATAGATAGGGAAAGAGGATAGCTCAATTTGTTTAAACATAGAATATATTTTCTATATGGTTTAAATATAAAAATTATCTAAATTGCTTTTATACATCTATAAAGGCATTGAGAAAAATGTGGAAAGAGTCTCGTAAAACTATTATTTGGGAAGGAGAGACTGGAGGGGAAAGGAAATAATATTAAAATTTGATACTAGTCTGCAGTGTTTGATTCATAGAAAAGGATACTTAATTGAGATTCTTCCTGCCTCAGTTTTAGCAGAGGGTCTACAGGCCAAAATAAAAAACTAATACATTCCCCACTGAAGACGGTGGTACTTTGGACCAGTGACTTCTGGTGTGTCACATGCTTCTCCTTTTCCTAAGCTGAGCATTCATTGTCCCTGTTCCACCATTTTACATCATTGGAGCGGGGCAGGGAAGGGTAGGGCGTGCAGGTAACCTGGGTTTTTTTTTACTTGTTTGTGTATAGGCTGTGGACCCAGAGGAGGCATATCTCACTAGGTAGCCACCAGTGCTCATTTTTCAGAGAGCTTGGCTCTGAGCTGGATGCCGTGACTGGACAGGACTTTGGGTTGTCTCATTTGGGAAATCAGAGTATTTTCTATGTATGAGAAGCATGGAAAATAGGGATATTTGAAGTCAGAAGAGTGGAATGTAGAAAAGAATCTTAATGATTATACATCCACATTTCATGTAGAAAAGAATCTTAATGATTATACATCCACATTTCAGAGTACTTTTCATGGGGCTTCTGTTGATGTACTCCACAACAAATCAAAAGCAAATAAACAACAACATCAACAAAATGAGAAACGTATGTGTGGTTTTATGTGGGAATGTTTGTGAGAAATTTGCCTTTTATGCAAATCACTCTCCTTTTTATAAGAACTTGCCATAGTTTTACACCACCAAAAGTTCTGACTCTGATGATCAGATAACCAGCCATGACATGATGGAATCTGTGAATCCTGTAACATATGTTTAGATTTAGCTGCTAAGAATAGCAGAGCCAGTTTGTGAATAAAATTTATGTTGTGTAGGACCCTGCAGCTATCACAGCTTTAAATTTGCCTCATGTCTCACTTTACTCTTTAACCTTTATGTTCATTTAACAAGGCTTCCAGCAACCTAAAGGCCTCTTGAAAATGCATTGCTTCTCTCTGAGACATGGCAATTTCCATTTGGTTTATCTTTTTTTTTTCTGACAGAGTCTTGCTCTGTTGCCCAGCTATAGTGGTGCTATCTTGGCTCACTGCAACCTCTGCCTCCTGGGTTCAAGCCATTCTCCTGCCTCAGCCTCCCAAGTAGCTGGGATTACAGGTGCACACTCCCATGCCTGGCTAAGTTTTGTATTTTCAGTAGAGATGGGATTCCTCCATGTTGGCCAGGCTGGTCTTGAACTCTTGCCACAGGTGATCCACCTGCTTCGGCCTCCCAAAATGCTGAGATTATATGTATGAGCCACTGAGCCTGGCCAGTTTGTTCATCTGCAAACAATGTTTGTGCTTGTTAAATGTCAGTTGTGGAGAACGTATAAGTCTACATCTTAAGAATTACGGAGATTATTCATAATCTGAGAATCTGGTATCATACTATTTTAATTTTACATAAACTTTTTCAATACACAACACTACAAATACATTCAGGAGTTATGTTGGTGTCCTATAAGTTTAATACTTTGGAGAGATGAGTAAAACTAACAAAGTAAAAACTTTTAGAAATGAAACTTTTACAAAATGAGGCAGTAAGGTTGAACAGTTAATCTTAGATTCTGAGTTTCCTCATTATAAGTAAAAGTTAAAAGCGATGTTAAAAACCTTCTCACCAAGTTTAATAAGTGCCAGCATTCATTTGATGCCTTAAATCACTATGTTAGCAACCACTTCTTAGTGTTTATCCTGACAAGTGACACTTTAGGAAAAGCACATCTCAGTTATTCATAGAATAGTGTGATTACATATTTTCAGGGTGTTTGGTATCAGCAATGAACCAAGTTAGACATTTAAAGTAATGGAACTATACCAGAAATGGAAACTGAACTAGTATTTCCTAGAAAAGACTTTGTCACTGTCACTGTGGTTATCCACTTAATTGAGCTTTTGATTTGCAAGTACATTCATTTACCTAACAGCTACACAGAAGACCATATCATACCCATAGACTTAAAAATGATTACCCTAACAATCATAGTTGACATTTTGGGTTGTATGTTAGACTCCTGCTTCATCAGGCATCCTCTACCATCTAGTGTTTATTCTTTAGAAACCACAGAAGCAAGTTTGTTTTTGTTTTTATTTTTATACTAGACAGGCAACCACTGACAAAAGCCATGCCTGTATTAGTGAAACTCCCAGATATGAATAGGAGGAGAAGGCAGAAAAAGGAAGTGGGGACATAGAAAGGCCTCTACAGATGGTGATTTCATCTGGAAAGGTTACTGACTTGCTAAGAAAAATTATATTTAATTTTCCAACTAATTTTTAACTGTTGAAAAGCATGAAGACTGAACAACACCTATAATCCTGTTGAACTGGCCAAAAGGAATGGGATCTTTCCAGAACAAATCAGTTCAATTCAATAAATACTTATTGACCACTTGCCCTGTGCCACTTAGTGTGCCAGATGCTGAAGATAAGGGATTCTTGAGTGCATAGAGTTTATAATCCAGGGAGCATGCAGGATAAGAGAGCAACTGTTATCAGTAGCAATTAGTGCAAGTCTTCACTTGATAATGTAACTCTAAGTTAAACAATATACTGATGGACCTAGAGCATGATAATTTCTCAAATAATATTTATGTAAGAGTGGTTATCTTCTGACTTCTTTTTTCTTGCATCTAGGGAAAAGAAGAGAATAAAGAAGGCTCTCACTGTTACCTGCATCTTATTGTATTCTCATAATTTGTTGTGCTTGCTTAACAACCAGACTCAAGTTCTTTCCTCATCTCTTCCCTCAAAGAATATGCCTCAGATGCATTTGGAACACCATTTTGTGTCTGACTTCAGCAATTTTGTGAGATGCTACCGTTAGAAGTTAATAGAGCAGTGGTCTTTCAACATTTTATATGGTATGCTCCCTCAGGGAAAAAAAAAAAGCATTTTTGAGAAACATCCCCAACATATGTTTGGTTTTTTTTTATTTCCTTACGAAACATATGTATATGCGTATTTATATGTGTGTGTGTGTGTGTGTGTGTGTATGTATATATGTATATATATATACACATAATATATAAATTAAATTTTTAAATGAGATAAAGAATAAAATACATTTTTGAAATTATTGATTTATTAACAAAATTAAAAGCCTTCCTTATCACTAAAAAGTATTGAAAAATCCATGAATTATGCAAGATTGTTATAACATTTGGCTATAATAATCTTATTTCTCATATCAATCTGTTGTCATTTTAAACTAATGAGAAGCTGCAGCATTTTTATATTTTTTAACAAATGGATTCAAAATCCACTGAACTGCTCAATTAAAAGATTGAAACAAAATAGCAAATTGTTTCCAAGTTTTAAAAAGCTTTTTCTGTAGATGACAATCATATAATCGTTAGTAAGAAAAACACACAATAATGGCAACACTTTGAAATACTTGTTTTCAAATCGTCCCTTCATAACAACGTATCACGTGTTGTGAAAATTACCTTGAAGAAACAATAACAAATAAACCTCTGGGGTTTTTTGTTCTTCAAAAAGATCTATTAGATAACATATACTGAGAGCCATATATCAATACAGAAAAAATCAGCAAATTTAGGATATTTGTGTGTTTTTTTGTAAAAATAAAGAAAACGACTCACTTTAAGACAACTTTTCAAAACTTTGTTATAAACGATTTTTACAATTATGTATCATCTCATTACAAAGTAATATTAAGATTCTACAATTTAAAAGATTTTAGTAAAATTATTCATGTAGATAAACTACTAAAGCCTGTAAACTACAATATGTCACAATCCCATAAAGACAATCTACTGTACATTATTGACTCTAAGATGTACATTTTTCATATTTAGCATCTCATTTGGGAGCGGTTTTAAGGTAATGCCCAGAAGTGTGGTATGTAGTTGTCCTCTTGTACAAGCTCAGCAAACCTGGATTGGGCTCAGTGGACTAGAAGAAAACTCCAGAGACCACAGCAGGGGACTCTTTAAAAAAAAAAAAAAATTCGATAGGTAATATACGTATGTCTAAAATCTCAAGTTTATTTAGAGCTATCTGAATAAATAAAATCTCTAAACTAAATAAAATTTTAGTTTAAAAGATTCTAAATGTTGAGAAAGCATTGTCGTTGTTTACCTGGCCTTTCTTTTTATTTCTTACTAGTGCATAAATAATGGTATGTCTTATAATTAAGGAAGTCTTAGATTTAAAGGAATCTTGTTGACGGGCACTGAGGCTCAGGCCTGTAATCCCCGCAATTTGGGATGCCAAGGCGGGAGGATTGCTTGAGGCCAGAAGTTTGAGACCAGCCTGGGCAACAGAGTGAGATTCTGTCTCCATAAATTTAAATAAACGTGGTTTTTTTGTTTGTTTGCTTGTTTGTTTTTTTTTTTTAAGTAATATTGTCATAGATAAAGGCACAGCTGCTGACCCCTCTGCACTGTGGGCAGTTTTCCCTCTTCCCTGAGAGCACCACTTGTAACATGGGACCTATACGGGAGTGGTGACACGCCATCTCTTCGGGTTTAACATCGTTTTCATTTTTTAGATGGCAAATACAAATGGAAGTTCCAGTATGTTCTGCCCGCACTCCAGTGGGCGGTCTTGTGAGCAGTCCACTTGGGAAGCTTTGGCGCTCAGGTGTGGTAAGAGCTGGGCGGTGCAGAGCACAGAGAAAGGACATCTGCGAGGAAAGTTCCCTGATGACTGTCAACAAAGTGCCACTTCTCTGTGTCTGTGAACGCTGAGAACATGATTTTGTAGCGCCTATCATATAGGTGCATAAACGCACCTCACCTCGGTCAACCTTTGCTCCGTCTTACAAGACAGGCTTTATTATCGTCATTTTATATGAAGGGAATCTGACCGTGGAGAGAGAATTATCTTGCTCAAGGCGACACAGCAGAGCCCACAGGTGGCAGAATCCCACCCGAGCCCGCTTCGACCCGCGCCGTGGAAACCACAGCGCCCGCCCGCTGCGCGTCCGGCGCTGAACTGGCTCACAGAGAAGCGAGCTCTCTCCGCCCGGCTGCCACCGCCCAGCCCCGGCCCCAGCCCCAGTCCCAGCCCCAGCCCGACCACCACTCGCCGCCAGCTCCCCGCACCTCGGCGCTGCAGCGCCCACCCCGGAGTCGGTGGCGCGGGGGCGGCGGGAGCGGAGGCTGGAGGGCGGGCGCTGGCACCGGGAACGCCCGAGCACCAGAGGAGAGCGCGACACGTGCGGCCCAGAGCACCGGAGCCACCCGGTCCCCGCAGGCCCGGGACCGCGCCCGCGGGCAGGCGACACACGGTGAGTGACCAGTGGCTCGGGGTGGGGGACAGAGAGAACCCCAGGATCCCGGACCAGCGGGGTGTTTGCGTGCCCGGGATTCCGTGCCTCGCGTCTTCCCGAGGAGACTTCGGTGACGTCTTCTCTCTTTAAGAAAACGAAAAAAATGTATGTTATTTTTAAAGTCTTCCAATATGATTTCAGATGGCTTCTCTTCATCACAGTCCTAACGCCCTGGGCACAGATGTTCACTTGGAGGTACTGGGTTGTGGTTTGGCTGGATGGAGGGGAGGGAGCGCGCGGACTGAGCCTCCAAGGTACTCTCCGGGCCGGGCACAGAGCGGTGGGCTCACACGGAAGAGAGGGGACAGCGACTGGGAAAGGGCAGAGGGCACCCCTGAGGGTCCAGCCCTGGTTCAGGCCCACAGGCGTGGCTCCCGTTGCTTGAAAATGTATCTAATGTAAGATATTGGGGGGGCCTTCCATAGTCTCGGATAAGGGTGAACTATCCCTGTCTCAGGCTTTCCTGTGACCTCTGGACTGACCCTGCTGGCCAGTTACTAGCAATGCTCTGGTGCAAGCAAATTGGCCAGCCTCAGTTTTCTCTTCTGTGAAATGCCTCTTCCTTTGTGAACTATGAGGTGCTTCTCACCTCCCTGGGACACACTAAATATCAGTGTCAGCATTGTATGGGATTATGTATCTGTACCATTAGATCCAGGTCTTACAAATAGTAACCTAAAAGCATACAAATAGATCTTGTTTAACAACAGGGGCCCGGCACGGTGGCTCACGCCCATTATAATCCCAGCTGCTCAGGAGGCTGAGGCAGGAGAATTGCTTGAATCCGGCAGGCAGAGGTTACAGTGAACCAAGATGGGGCCTCTGCACTCCAGCCTGGGCAACGGAGCAACAGAGCTAGACTCTGTCTTAAAAATACATACATACATACATACATACATATAAATATATATAAATATATACATATTATATATACATATATAAAATATGCATATTAAATATATATGCACATATATACAAAGAACAAGGCAAAATTAGTCCTTTTTTCTCCATTTTTGAAACTCTAGATAAATGTTATCATCTACTATGTGTGTGCTCTGTGTAGATGAACATCTTTGTTGAGCACCTACTAGGTATTTGGTTCTTGAATATACATTATCTAATTCCTTAAAAACATAGTGAAACTGTTATTAGTATTCCCATTTTTACAGATGTGGAAACTTACATGTTTCACACAGTTAGAGTTACAGGTTTCTGGCTCAAAACTGTGTTCCTTCTGTTTCCACCTCTCTGGCTCAGAACCTTATACCCACCTCCACTTGAGCAAACAAATGTTGGATTCTCATTTTCCATTAATAGGAATGGTCCAGTGCCCTATTTCTCTGTCCAACACTAAAGTCAAACACTAAGGTCCACTAAAAGGACCTTAGTGGCTAAGAGCTAACACTTTCTTCCCTATTTTAATGTGAAATCCTCAATACGTTACACTATCTGTTAGGCACAACAGGCTCCAGAAAAGTTTGCAATATGCTCTTTTCCATATGTCATGCCTCTTGAATGTCATGATGGTTATGTAAGCTGATAAATTCCCAAACTTTGACAAACAGAATCTTTCCTGTGTTAGAATGAGTTTTAGTGTGAAAAAAAATTCTAAAGCACATGTATAATTTTTAAGGTAGAAGAATCGTCCAAGTACAGTAGGTATGGGGCATCATTTCTCAATTGTGGACTTATTTTTGTATTGCTTCACCTGCTTTGCTCTCTACTAAATTATTTGTCATCTTTGTAATTACACTCACAGCACTGCTGTCAACTCCTACATATAAATTTGTGCAGAATGGCCAGACGCGGTGGCTCATGCCTGTAATCCCAGCACTTTGGGAGGCCAAGGCGAGCGGATCACCTGGGGTCAGGAGTTTGAGAGTAGCCTGGCCAACACAGTGAAACCCCATCTCTACTGAAAATACAAAAATTAGCAGGGCATCATGGCACACGCCTGTAATCCTAGCTACTCGGGAGGCTGAGGCAGGAGAATCACTTGAACCCAGGAGGCAGAGGTTGCAGTGAGCAGAGATCGCGCCACTGCACTCCAGCCTGGGCGACAAGAATGAAACTTTGTCTCAAAAAAAAGAAAGCCAAATCCCAAAAGAAGTCTTATACAATTTCCTTTTCTCCTGGAAGTTTCTAGTGCTCTTCGCCAGTTTAACAGTGGTTTGTTTTTGTTTTCCAAATAAGTATTGAACATGTACATTGTGGTCAGTGCATTTGCTGGACTTAGACTTAGTGAATATAAAGAAATGTAAGGCCCAGTTCATCACCTATGAAGTCAAAATTGTTTGGGAAAATTTTGAGAATACTTAATATGTCTTAAATGATAGGTGGCATGAAGTTAGGAGTTATTGAATCTAGTTTTAATCAAATCAGTCTTTCAGTGGTAAACCAGATGAGTGGGCAAAGAGAGGAGTCAAAAGCAATGCCATCTAACTTAATTCTCATAGTGTCACTGAAAAGAAGTTATACTGCCTTTTTTCTTATCATAATAATAATAGCAGGTAACATTGATTGAGTTCTTGCTATATTCCAGGCACTCTGCTAACAGCTTGTCATTTAACCCTCACAATAATCCTGTGAGGTAGGTGCTGGTTTTTTGTTTGTTTTTTGTTTTTGAGACCGAGTCTCGCTCTGTCACCAGGCTGGAGTGCAGTGGCGCAATCTCAGCTCACTGCAACCTCCGCCTCCTGGGTTCAAGTGATTCTCCTGCCTCAGCCTCCCAAGTAGCTGAGATTACAGGTGCACGGCACTACACTCAGCTAATTTTTGTATATTTAGTAGAGACGAGGTTTCACCATGTTGGCTAGGATGGTCTCAATCTCTTGACCTCGTGATCCGCCCGCCTCAGCCTCCCAAAGTGTTGGGATTACAGGCTTCAGTCACCATGCCCGTCCGGTAGGTGCTGTTCTTATTCCCTTTTTACAGATGAAAAAACTTAGGCTGAGTGGTCAAGTGATTTGTCACAGGCCATACACTAGAATTATCCTAGCCAAGACTTAGGTGTCCTGAGCAGATTCACTGCTCATTTCATTACTACTCCAGTTGCTCAGGAGGCTCTTCTAGGAGCTTGGACTGAGGTGATGAGGGTAAACATGGTTCAATTCCTCTTGGAGGTAGTAGCTTTGCAGGTTCAGCATGGGAGCCCTGATGCTTGCTGAGAATAAATGAGGGGGTAAGCCTATTCTTGCAGAATTTAAACCAATAGAAGAGGGAAAGCAGTTAGACTAACAGAGCATCAAGCTTGGATTTTTATTTCTCAGGTGCTCATGGAGCGAGAAGGGAAGCATAGAATGTAACTCCAATTCAATTCTGGATTTATGTGTGGTTTTTCTGGGTTATCTTGGTCAACTTACAGATTTTTCTATCTGTAGAATAGGATACTAATCATTACTTTATGTACTTGACCAAATATTAACAACTAAATTATGTGCTTTGCACAGTGATAAACTACTAAGTAAATGTCTACAAAAGATTATTAAAATTAGAATCTTTAACCTCTATTTTGCAGTTATATGCAGGAAAAGCAACATATTAAGTAAAATATCAGGAGATACTGAGATGGAGCGTTGTTAGTGTAGAGACTTCGACTGAATTCTTCATTTATATGAGAAACCTGGGGAAACATGGTGGGCTGCTGATCACTACCCTTAGTTCTTTAATTCCCCTCCCAAGTGTGCCTCCAATTATCTCAATTGTGAAATTCTTAGAAAATTCTCAAAACAATGTAATTGTTTTAATATGTTAATGCCTTATAGTACTTTATGAAAATATTCAGTGTTTGCTTACAAGGTAAAGCAAAACTTGGCCAGGACTTTGCAAGTCCTGGATACCCAAGATCCAAGGATAAACCTCCTGCCATTGTCCATAAACAGAGACTTCCAGATTGAGGATGTCAAAGAAAAAACCTTTCCAATAAACTAAGGAAGAAAAGTTAGTGAAAAAGGTTTAATTTTCTCAATAAAGGTCAATTGCTATTTTTAAAATGAGGAAAAGAAGCTTTGAAGTATGAAGTTAGCTGCCATGGTGACAGAGGCAGAAATGGAGGAAACAGGCGTGGCGCCCTGGGCCTCTTTCCAGCACATCATCCTTCCCAATAGAAGACAGCTTATTTTATCAACAGGTTTAGCAGGATACAGAGAGTGAATCAGAGAAGGCTGGAGTTTTTGAAGCTTTATTGAACACTTGCCATGAAAGTTTTAGGCTTATGGGAGCTATTCAAAGAAAGAAAAAATGTCATGTAGTTTATTTGAAAGTGTCTTGTTTCTCCAAGACTCCATTCATGTCTTGTTTTTTTTCTTTCTTTTTACTGTTATATTGGATAAATGCTTGTTCAATCTATAGGATAAAATAGTTCTCAGTACAGACGATTCAGGGGTTGGGGTGGGATAAATTGATTTCAACTGTGATTTGTTTACACACACTATTTCAGGAGTCTATTATGTCAAATGGGATATATCTAAAATGGAAATAAAGACAAACAGAATTGACAGAAACAACATTCCAGAAAAAATAGAAGAGAGAAAAGCATAAAGGAAGTTTTTAAAAATAAGCTATAAAGAGGGAAAGGAGAAAGCACATTGAATTTGAAAAAAAAAAAAAAAGGAACAAAAATTCGGAAGTCTCCTGAATTTGAGCAAGAAAAGAAAGTTCCTGTACTTGGGTGAAATTAAAGAGGAACCATAGGACTACAAATGCTTACCAGTGAAATTAGAGAAAATTCCAGGGAGCTTCATCAGCTGCACAAAAAGGAAAGCAGGTGTGTGTGTTAAATTTGGCTCATGTAAATAGTGCTTGGACTATTGAATAGAAAGAAGAAAAAGTAGAGAAGGTTGTGCGTTTTACTTTCCTTCCCCTTCAAGCCATTTAACATGACGTTATGAATGGGGCTGGCTTGATGATGGGGCCTGATAGATGGACTTTTGCCCATGTAATGGCTTGTTACATTCTTTCACCAAATGGTAGACTTAGAATGAAAACCAGTTCATTTTCATGCTCATAACTAAGGAAAATTAATGAAGAAGAGAAGGTTAGCTAATGGGTAACTTGATTTGATTATCCTTCTCCATCACCATAGTGGAATAGCATTAGACACGGTTACATATTGTATGTGCGCTGAGTTTTGTTGTTTCATCCTCATTTGAGGGAGGTGGGCATCAGAAGTAATCAGTCAACCTTCTGAAGAGTAAAGCATTAGGCATTATAAATGCTTTACTAGATAGGTATCATAAAGATTGTATGTAAGGTGCCTAGCATCATGCCTGAAACATAGTAAGAGATCAAAAAATTGCAGCATTAGTATTAGTATAGTGTTAAGATTAGCATTATTTTTAGTATTATGCTGCTACAGTTGCTATTGATTACAAGCAGTCTCACATCTAGAAGTAATGTTGGATTAGAAATCAGGAGACTGCCTGGGCATGGTGGCTCATGCCTGTAATCCCAGCACTGTGGGAGGCCAAGGCAGGTGGATCACCTGGGGTCAGTTCAAAACCAGCCTGACCAACATGGTGAAACCCCATCTCTACTAAAAATACAAAAATTAGCTAGCCATGTGTGGTGGCGCACGCCTGTAGTCTCAGCTGCTTGGGAGGCTGAGGCAAGAGAATCACTTGAACCCAGGAGGTGGAGGTTGCAGTGAGCCAAGATGGTACCATTGCACTCCAGCCTGGGCGGCAAAATGAGACTGTATCAGAGAGAAAAGGAGAGAGAGAGACGGAGGTTCTGATCTGGATTTTGCTATTAATGTGAACTTGAACAAGTCCCCTCTTTTTTCTAAGCCACGGTGATCCATTTGTAAAGTAGGGAATAAATGACCTCTAAAGTGTTGTCTGTATATTGATCTGCTACCAGTAAAACATATCTCTGTAAGGAGCTTTGCAGGCAGAAGGGAAGAATTTTGTTCTTTGCCTCGTTTAGTCACCTGATCATTAACAACATGCATTTATATGACAACCAGCCTTGAGGCATACTAGATCATTTGGTTGTCTGTGGTAGCCCAGACTGAAATGTCAGCTGTTGGAGGGGAAGGGAGTAGCAGCACACAGTAGTTACTAGTAACTTGTATGGCTCCTTCCTCCCCTGACTTTTTAAGTTCTTTGATAGTCTTAGGAATTAAGATTTTTTTTACCTGGCCTAAGAAAACATACAACTCTAGTACGCTGAAAATCATACGTGATTTAGCAAAGAAATACAAATGAGGGAATCAGCAGGGGAAATAGGAACCAGTCTCAGTGGGGTTCCTACTTTGTGCTAAGTATTCTCATGAATCCACGACACCATGGACTGTTCACAATAACTTTGCCTTAATCGTCACTGTAACTTTGTCGAGCTAGGTATTACTATACCTATTGTAAGAGATGAGGAAATGGTGCTCTCACAGCCATAGCAGACAGCAGAACTGAGATTCATTCACCTTTTTCTTTTCCTTAATACCACTGTTTCCCTTGATCTTAATACAGTGCTACAGAAGAATTTGGAAGTAGAAAGTTTTCCTGCCAGCATGAGATTATCACCTGTGAAAGGAAACTTAGGAGTTTCTTTTTTCCTAGCCTAGCACAATACAATTTTGAAGTGGCTGCATGCTTTGTGCTTCTCTCTAGAGCAATGGGGAAAGAGGCTGGTCAGGGAGTTGTCTCTGTCTTCCTGCTGGTTGGTGTATTTCTGGCTTGTTCCCGCCCACCCCACCCCCATTCTTGATCTGAGATGTTGTTTTCACCATCTGGAAACTGTCACCACTTGAGTGATGAGTCAATGACATAGCACACTCTTTGATTTTCTGATTCAAGATAGAGTTGTTGTTTTAATATTTACCCCTTAGGCAGGGTATGTGAAGGATGTTTACAGTTATAGGAGGTTTCATTTTATTGGAAGATACCTCATTTACTTGAAGGTCTTTGGGGATTCTGAACTTCTCATAAATGGAGAAGCTATTTTTACCTGGTAGTCAGAGAAAATCAGCAAGTTTGTGTTTGGATCAATGTACTCAAATTTATCTTCCATTTTACACATTTCATATACATATATATGTTTATATAATATACACATATATTTTAACCTATTTAATAATAGGACGCAATATATATAAAACATATTTCATATATATCCTTTTTTTAAATCCTTATAATTATCATCTGAGTATTTTACTATTTGGAGAATGTTATAGCTTCATAAACTGTGATCCATGTTGAAAATTTCTACAAAGGGGTGCCATAGATATCTTTTGCAGTTAGGAAGCAGAAACCTTCTTAATCCCTATGTAGCCATTCATTTAGTTATCTTCCAGTTCAATCCATAATTTTGTCTATGCCAGAATATTCCAAATTTTAATGCAGCAGCTAGCATAGCTACTATAGGGGTAGAAAAACTCCCCTCCACCCTCCTAGGGTCTTGGTTGAGTCTGAGAATTAAGTTGACATTAGGTTAACAGGAAAAAAGAAACACAAATTTACTCAGCAAATATTATGGGACATGGGAGACATGAAGAAATAAAGACCTAAAGAAGTAATGAGAGTCAGTTACTTAAATACTGGACTGAGCAAAGAATAGTAAACTATAAAAATGTGACTAAATTATGTAGGGATGCTAAAGTCTGCACAGATTTCTCTTGGTCTCAACTTCTCATCCTTGAAGATAAAGATGTTGTTGACTTTCTAGTACAGGGAATGTCTTTCATATGGGAATTTTACCTTCTTATTTTAAGAAACAGCAGAAAAGTCAAAGTGATCTCCTTGCACCTGCTGTTTTTCAAGTGCCTTTAACTACAATCGTCAATATGTCAGAAGAGTATATTTTAACACCTCTACTAATACAACAAAAACTTAATCCAATCACAATGTAGTAGAATAAGATTTAATGTAAGTAGTTTTAATGTAGTTGCATTAAACTAAACTAGAAGTAAAATAGATGAACACACACACAATTTAAGTTTTATCCAGGACAGCACATGCCTACTATGTGCCACAAATTGTGGCCTCTGGCCCTGAGGAGCTTGCAAGGAAATGGAGGAGAGAGACAGGTATCTAAATAAATTAGTTCTCTTTAATTATGGTACATGCTAAGATAGGAAGATGCCAGGGTGCTCTGAGGATACTGGTAGGAGGGTTCACTCTGACATGAAGACATAAATAAGGCTTCCTGAAATCTGACCACTTCTTTCCATTGCCACTACTACACCTGATGACCACATCATCATCATTTTACCTGTGCCTCTGCAGTCATTTCCCAACTGGTGTGCCTGCATCCACCCCAGTCCCCAGAGTAGTGTGTGTGTGTGTGTGTGTGTTAATGTCACTCGTATCTTGTTACACCCTCAATTAAAACTCAATTTAATAAGTAAAATTCCTAATTAAACACCAGTGGTTCCCCATATATTTGAGAGTAAAATCTAGGCTCCCTTTTTTGGCAAACAAGTCCATAGTAAATCTGGTTCCTGACATCTTCTCTAATTTCATCGCATACCATTCTCCCTGCAGTCACTTTCTCCAACCACCCTGACCTTATTTCTGTGCCTCTCCTTTGGCAAGCTCGTTCCTCTGCCTCCAGGCTGTGCATTCACCATTCCTCTGTGAGGAAAAGTGTTCCCACATCTTCGGTTGGCCAGCACCAATTTTAGCCCAAGTTTCGCCTCCTGCAAATGCCTTTGCTGACAAGTCTCTATCCTCCCCAGGGTCTCTCCTCTTTTATGTCCTTCTTTTATTATTACCGGGTTGTTGCTTATATTTTTGTTTTTTGCCTCTCTACTCCAGGATGTTGTTTCCATGAAAGCTAAAATCCCTTCTGTCTTGTTCTCTACCATATCCCAAGGCCTCGGCACTTAGCAGCTGCTTAATACATATTTATTGAATGAATAACTGAATGAAAGGTGTCTGAACTGAGTTTAGATGGATGAATAAGACTCACCCAGTCTAAAAATAGTGGCAAAGTAAAGAGAATAGCGTGAAGAAAAGACACAGAGGCATGAATAGGCATGAGATGGGCAGGGGTATGAGCAGCTCAGTGTCACTAGATGGTAGTGTCAGAAGAGAGTGGTGGTGGATGTGGCTGGTGATAAACACAGACATTAGCTCACAGAGGCCGTTGTATTCCATGACCTTGGACTTTTGCTTTGGAGACGGGGAGACCGGCAGATTTTGGCTTAAATCTGTGCTTCTCAAATGTTTTAACAATGACTCACAAGAAACAGATTTTATGTATCTGTGAACTGAGATCCATCCCCAGCTTTTAGACGCTGTCACATTCGTTGGCTCCTGGCTCCTTCCTCCACTTCAAAGCCAGCAGCAGCAGAGCAAGTCCTTGGTACATCATATCTCTATGACCCACTCTCCTGCCTTTCTTGTACACTTTTCAGGACTCCTGTGATTATATTGGACTCACTTGGTTAATCCAGAATAATCTTCCCATCTCAAGGTCCTTAACTTTAATCACGTCTCCAAAGTGTCTTTGCCATGTAGGGTAACCTCTTCACAGATTCTGGGAATTAGGGCATGGACATCTTTGGTGGGCCATTTTCCTGCCTACCACAGGGATGTTTATAGGGAGTTTTCTAAAGATCATATTCCTTTCCCTCCTTCGCATCTTTCTTTCAATAGACATTTACTGAGTACTTACTGTTTCCCAGTGTTAAGTGCTGGTATTCAACAGTGAGCAAGGTAGTCAATGTTCCTGCTCGTATGGGGCTTATATTGTAGTATAGAAGACAGATGACAAACAAGTAATTAAGTAAAGAAATGAGGTAGTTACAGATTGTGCCATGAAGACAATAATAAGGTGATGAGTAAAAAATCAACTGGGAAAGACCACATTGGTCAGGGAGGGCGTGGGAGGGATAGAGACAGTGGTCAGGGAGGGGCTTTCTGGGGAAGTAACACATAAGCTGAAATCTAAAGGGTGTAAATACGTCAGCCACACGAAGAAGCTAGGGAAGAGGATTGTAGCAGAGAACTTGGAAAATGTGAAGTTCTCTAGGCAGCAAAGGGCATTGTTCAAGGAACAGTCTGAAGGCCAGTGTGAATGGAAAAGAGTGAACCAGGCAAAAATGTAAATGATGATGGCAAGATGGGAAGAAGTGAGGCCATGCAGTGGCTGAGAGACTGTGTGTGGTATGGGCTGTGGATATTTTTCTAGCAGCAGTAGGGACCTGTTGAAGGGTTTCAAATAGTGGTGGTGTGCAGCGGGTAACATGATCTGATTTATGTTTTTCAAAGGTAGTTGGCTATATGAAAATGGCTTAGAAAGGGCAAGGATGGACTGGAAAGACACGTCGAGGGCTAGCATAGACTAGGGGAGAGATGACAGTGGTTTGGACTAGGGTGAAGGGACAGTTGGAATGGAGAGAAGTGCATTGATCTGTAAAATATTTTGGAGGTAAAGTTGACAGGACTAGAGATGGTTTAGCTGTAGGAAATAAGAAAAAGGTTGGAATCAAAGATAGCTTCTAGGTGTTTTTAGCCACTTAGGGATGAGAATATCATTCACTGAGATAGAAAAGGCTGAAGGAAGAACCAATTTGGAGAAAGGGTGACAAGAATTTAGACTGAACACCTTAATACTGAGAATCTGTTAGACATCTAAGAGGTGATGCAAAGGAGACAGATGGATGAGACTGGAGCTCAGGGGGATGTGTGAGTTGAAGATCTACTCTGAAATCTTTAGCTAGCAGATAACTTCTAGAGCCAGGGGACCAGGTGAGATCACCTACAAAGAAAGTAGAAATAGAAAAAAAAAAATACCTTGAGTGTGCTAAGGTCCTCCAAGAGTTAAAAATCAAGAGGAAAACAAAGAGTAGCCAGCAAAGACTTACACTAATATGCTAATATTATTTAGGGTTTTCCTGAATGATGACTAGGCTAGAGGTAGAGGAAACAAAGAACGTCATAGGGACAGAAGTGCTGTGTCTCTAGCACTTAGTGTACCTAGCACATGAAAGGCAGCCATCCATATTGAATGAGTAAGTGAAATTTTCTGAAACTCTTCAATATTTTCTGGCATATGTCTAGGTATGGGGTTAAGAGGTAAACTTTTGCTTTGCATTGGCTACTTTTTAGTGGACTGACACCACAGAACTTCCCAGCCTACTTTATGAATTTTTGGCCTATCTTTAATAGAATTTAAAGAATTTGTTATTGACCAGTAGAGCCATTCCTTAGGTTTGAATTTGAAACAGATCTGAATTGCCAGCTTATGTTTTCTGACCTATTCAAGATAAAAATCACTCTGTAAATAAGTAATTAAAAAAAAATAAGTAAACAAGCTTCTCTAGAAAACCCAAACAACCCTTGGAATTCCTTTTTTACTGCCAAAGAGATCAATCTTTTACTAAGTTCCAGATGGGTTATGAGCCATTTTTCAATCTACTGATTCCAGAATCACATGACTGGATCAGAAACTCTCATTAGTCAAACTACTCTATATGGTATGAAGATGAAGCCTTGTTTAGAAGGAAAAGAAGAATAAAAGTGTTCTGTGGGACTAAGTCTCAGATAGGTTAAGCAACTTGCACATGGTCTCAAGTATTTAAACTCAGTGCTAAAGGATCCCAAAGCCCATTGCTGTGGCCTGAATGTTTATACCCCCCTCGAATTTATATGTTAAAATCCTAACTGTCAATGTGATGATATTAGGAGGTGGGGTCTTTCGGAGGTGATTGGGTCATGAAGGTAGAATTTTCGCAAATGGGACTAGTGACCTTATAAAAGAGATCCCAGAGAGCTCTGTTGTCCCTTCCACCATGTGAGGTCACAGCAAGAAGTCCCCGTCTATGAACCATCTATGAAGTGGGCCCTCACCAGACGCTGAATCTGCTGACCTCTTGATCTTGAACTTGCCAGCCCCTAGAACTGTGAGAAATAAATTTCTGATGTCTATAATCTACCCAGTTCATGGCATTTTGTTACAGCAGCCCAAATGGACTAAGACATCCAAATTCCTTCTCTAATCTTTTGCTGACCCCAAGAAGTTTCACTGAGATGGGATTTGGAGGTGGCTAAGATAATTCAATTTACTGATTTTAAAGGCATATGCCATTTTTTAAAATAACAAAATCTCAACAAGGTGGAGAAAAATAAAGTGGCAATTGAAGCTCTTCTGAGCTATTTTGGCTGTGGTATTTTCTGAATGTATTTAACATGAATGAATTTGTCTTCTTTTGCAAGGAAGAAGACAAAGTTCTATACCAGAGTCGATTGTTGATGGCACATACTTTTAGACGATGCTCACTGGCACTTATTTTTATAATCATGTGGCTGTTGATTAAAGCAAAAATAGGTAAGATATTTCTGTAAGTTACTCTATGGAAGAATTTGTGGTTTAAATTCTCAGTTACAGATGAAGTATGTATTTATGGTAAATGTTCTGGTAGTTGGTCTTTTGTAGTCAATCTCTGTCATTTAAGTGGATAAGTCTGGTTCTGTCTATAGTAGTTATTTTATTTAATTTCTACTAATGATTAATATAAGGGTCCAATTATTTTATTTCTTCCTAAGAAAGTGGCTTGGTAACCCAGTTAGGCATCACAAATACATGTTTTACATTTCAGCACATTTTTCTTTTTTTTTTTTTTTGTTTTCTTCTTTTTATTATACTTTAAGTTCTGGGGTACATGTACAGAATGTGCAGGTTTGTTACATATGTATACACGTACCATGGTGGTTTGCTGCACCCATCAACCCGTTACCTACATTAAGTATTTCTCCTAATGCTCTCCCTCTCCCAGCCCCCACCCCCTGACAGGCCCAGGCTTGTGATGCCCACCCCCACCCCCGTGTCCTTGTGTTCTCCTTGTTCAACTCCAACTTAAGAGTGAGAACATGCGGTGTTTGGTTTTCTGTTCTTGTGTTGGTTTGTTTAGCACCTTTTTTCTCCTGCCTCCCACCCTCCACAAGTTTTTTTTTTTTTTTTCTGAGACAGGGTCTGGCTCTGTTGCCCAGGCTGGAGTGCAGTAGCACAATGTTTGCAATACTTTTTAAATACTCTTTTAAAACTGTCTTTTTTTTCTTGGTACAAGTATTTAAATAAAAATTATAAATCATAAATGGTGATGGAAACAAATGTGTTTTTTTCTGGGAAGGCTTTAGTAGTCTGGTAAATAATTTGCACATAAGAGAGGCTGCTTTTTTCCTGGAACTGTGTTCCTGAATGTTCTTCCAATCCTGCTTTCTAACCACTTTCCTGGTTATAGTTCTGATTGTAGTATTACTGTTATGAGAAGGATGCATATTTTCATTCAAATACAGTTAGACTTCAAAATGTTTACCTTCTGTTCTCATTGTACATCACTATTATAACCAGAGACATGTAGGTTAATTATATTTACATGATCTGATGGGGTTAATTTTACCCTGTTTTGGGGAATTACATAAACTCTTCATTTTGAAATGGGTTTATTATCACCAACTAAATATTGCATTTGTATCTTATTGCAGATGAGTGCAAGAAAGGCGATGTGACTGTGAAGCCTTCCCGTGTAATTTTACTTGGATCCACTGTCAATATTTCATGCTCTTTGAAGCCCAGAGAAGGCTGCTTGTCTTATTCCAGACGTAACAAGTTAATCCTGTACAAGTTTGACAGAAGAATCAATTTTCACCATGGCCACTCCCTCAATGCTCAAGTCACAGGTCTTCCCCTCGGTACAACCTTGTTTGTCTGCAAATTGGCCTGTATCAATAGTAATGAAATTCAAATATGTGGAGCAGAGATCTTAGTTGGTGGTGAGCATTCCATTTTGAATTTTTAAAACTTGGTGATCTTTTGGTATTTTTGATGTTTTGGTATTTGTTGTTAAGCAGAAACCCAAATACAGGTCAATGTTCTTTCTTTTCCCACCACATTGAAGTATTTCATTTTGATACTAACATGAAAGCTTCAATGTGAGTTCAGAAATTGGAATCTTTTTCGGCAAGTCTCTCTCTCTCTCTCTCTCTCTCTCTCCAGAACCATTTATCTGTTGTCCTTAACTCCAGTGGCATAAAAAATGGATCTCTGCAGTTGGGTCTTTATGCCTTTTTGACTTATGAGAATATGTTTAAAGCTACAGCCTCCTAAAAAGAAAGAAGAGATGTCTTTTTAAACGTACACAGCCCAGGATGACTACACAGAGTTGAGCAGCAGCTCTTGCCCTACCTAACCTAATGCCTCCCAAAATAGTTCTTCCATCCATGCTCACCTAGACCACTGGTTCTCATACTTAGCAGAAGGTGAAAGAAAACATTGATCACATTTACTATCTTTTCCTCAGTTCTCTAGAAAACTGACTCCAGCGAAAAAAAAAAAGAAAAGTAAACAAAAAACCAGACCTGCTAACAATTCATGCGAAGGGGGTGTGGGGCAGAGGAGTTACACAGCCCCAGGGAGGCAAGAGGGAAGGAGTGAGCCAGGAAAGGGACAAAGGCAAATACCAGGTAGTAACATTACTGAACCGGTCACAGCTTCGACAGAAAATACAGCTGGTTGTTTATACTCTTCGGAACATTCCCAGAAAGAGCATATAGAAATCTCATGACAAGAGAAAGAAAGAAGAACTTAACTATCTCCCACTGGCCGAAGTCCACCTGACAGGGGATCAGTTTCCCACACTGCTGGCTTGCATTACTGGCCCCTTCAGGCAGCTGCTGGGGGATTAGAACTAACCTGTCAGAGTTGACACCTGCAGCATGAGCCACAGGGCACAGGATGAACCAGCAGCCAGCAGCACACCTACCTGCAGTTCGCAACCTGTGGCCCACAGTCTTGCAGGTCCAACCAGGCAAGCCCGTAAGCAAGCATGGGCCCTGAGGGATTCCATGGCATGCTGTGCCTCAGTGGTTCCAAGGAAGTTTTGGAGTGACAGACAAGAGGCATAAAGAGACTAGGAAGAATTGCTCAAGCAGGCTGGCTGACCAAGTCTCATAGACATGGTCTCTGTCATAAAGGTAGTGATATAGAGCTCAATGAGACTTTGTCCAGGAAAGATGGAAACATCTTCTCTGTGACCATTAAGGATATATAGATGTACAGTTGGTGCCAGGCAGTTTTCCTGGAGGGCCCCCAGAAGCATGGAGCCGAAGACCAAGCAAATGACCAAGCAGATCATTGGTAGGAAGGAGGTATAAACTAGGCCAAGTACTCACCTTCCAGCTCAGGGCCTCCTGTTCATACCACTGTGAGTCATGTACTCAGCATTGACAGCCTGTGGTATAGTAGAAGTAGCATGGGATTTGAATCTCAGCTCTGCCAGTAGCAGTGTACTTCAGACAACTTAAACTACCTGAGCCTCAGTTTCTCCATCTGTGTTATGAAGATAATAACATCTACCTCATAAAATGGTCATAGTAATTAGAAGACCTCTTATATGCAAAGTGCTTAATCCCACGCAAGGCACATGGGAGGCATTTAGGTGATGGCTTTAGGCTTCTCAACAGCAACCTGGAATGCGGAAGGCAACAGAGTCCTGACTATAGACTCTTTTCAACTTAGAAGTCTGTCCTCAAAGTATCAGTCAAACGTGAGGGTAGAATAAAGACATTTTAAACTATGCTCAAGATATTTCCTCCCATGCACCCTTTCCCAGGGAACTAATGAAAGCTATGCTCCACCAACCCAAGTCATTCGACAAGAAAGAAGAAAACATTAAATCTAAGAAACAAGAGAGCCAAAGGAAAAAAAGAAGGAACTTAGGAGACACTAAGGATGAGCAGTCCCAGAATGACAGCTAGGTACCAGGCATGGAGGCAACCTGTCTTATATTGGAAAATCCACAAGGCTCCAAGAGAGAGGTCCTTAAGCAGATGAAATGGATAGAAGTGCCAATACATAGCAGTATATTGAACAGTGATTCAGATAATTGGCTTGCAAGTTTGAAATTTTATTGACAAGAAAACTAAACAAATGGAAAAACAAGATAATTACTAATTCTAAGATTAAAAGTTATACAGAAAATGAAAAGTTAATATAGTATTCTATATGACTCAGTCATGACTAGTGTGTGTATATGCGTAAGTATACACTGTATAAATACATATAAACATATCTAAATGTATATGTGTACATGGGTACATATGTATACAAGGAAGAGACTTTCATTTTTTTGTTTTTGCTTTTTTTTTGAGATGGAGTGTCGCGCTGTCGCCCAAGCTGGAGTGCAGTGGCGCAATCTCTTCTCACTGCAACCTCTGCCGCCTGGGCTCAAGCAATTCTTCTGCCTCAGCCTCTCAAGTAGCTGGGATTATAGGCATGCACCACCATGCCCAGCTAATTTTTGTATTTTATTAGAGGGGGGGTTTCACCATGTTGGCCAGACTGGTCTCCAATTCCTAATCTCAGTGATCCTCCCCTCTCAGCCTCCCAAGTTGCTGGGATTATAGACATGTATCACCATGTCTGGCTAATTTTTGTACTTTTAGTAGAGACAGGGTTCCACCGTGTTACCCAGGCTCAAACTCCTGGGCTCAAGCTGTCTGCCCACCTCGACCTCCCAAAGTGCTGGAATTACAGGCATGAGCCACTGTGCCTGGCCCAGGACTCTAACTTTTAAATATGAACTTATAAGTTAAAACGACTCTCAGACCACCTGTGTGGAGTCCCTGAGAAAAAAGTAAACTATTGTAATAGTCCAGGAAGAAGTGATCAAGTCCTTATCTAGGGCAGTGGCAATGGGAACCAAACATGGGAACAGATAACTCAAAACCTGGTGGAAGTAGGATCCACTGAATTTGATGACTAACTGGATGTAGAAAATGAAGAGGAAATGTTGAGAAAGACTCTGATGTTTCCAGTCTGTATGCCTTAGAGGAAGCTGATGCCCCAGGCAGCTTCATAAAATGGAACAAGAATAGATGTTGAATCAGAGAGAACTGGCTCAAACAGCTCTACCACTTACTAGCTACGTGACCTTGATCATGTTACCTAATGTCTCTGAGCCTCAGCTTCTTCATCCATTATATGAGGTTAATGTGAATGCATCCCTCTTGAGTCATTTATACAGATTAGATGGCGTCACGCACGTAGTGTGCTTAGCACAGAGTGTGGCACATAGAGCTCAAAGGTTTGTTGTTGGAATTTATTGGCAACATTCCTTATTCTACTTCCAGCAAGAGCCTCCAGTGTTTTTTGTTTGTTTGTTTGTTTGTTTTCTTTTGAGATGGAGTCTCACTCTGTCACCCAGGCTGGAGTGCAGTGGCGCAATCTCAGCTCTGTGCAACCTCTACCTTCTGAGTTCAAGTGATTCTCATGCCTCAGCCTCCTCAATAGCTGGAATTACAGCATGTGCCACCATGCCCAGCTGATTTTTGTATTTTAAGTAAAGAAGGGGTTTCACCATGTTGGCCAAGCTGGTCTCAAACTCCTGACCTCAAGGGATCTGTCCACCTCAGCCTCCCAAAGTGTTGGGATTACAGGCGTGAGCCACTGCATCCAGTGAGAAGAGACTCTTTTAAAGGAAAAGTTTATTATTCTATCTAGATATCATTATACCCACTTTATAGATTCAACTGAAGCTCTGACTTGTCCAAGGTCACACAGTGGGCATTCCTGTGCCTATGTCTGTGGTGGATGCTAAGGACAAAAAAGACATTTATTTAATCAATTACAGATTTTTTTAGTGTAGACAATAGCTAGGACTTCTGTAGTATACTCATTTTATCTAACCTAAAGGAAATATGTATCTACACGTGGGTCTGGGTATTAGGGTAAAATGGGATGACTGAACAGCTAAGTATTTCTCTTACCTCCATTTTGTCCAAGAAATTCCTAGTGTGGGTCCTGTCTTTCACCATAAAATAGCTTTATTTTAAAATACACACCTTACAATAGAAGAGACCATGCTTGCTCTGTACATCTTTGTGTTTCCACAGCTAGCACTGTGCTTGGCTTGTGGGAAGTACTCAATGTCTACGTACATAAAAGAATTAATTTGTAAATGCCCATAAAGTGCTCCAAGAGACACTGCAGAAATTAGATTTAGATGGTATAGACCAGGAAGACATGACCGAGGCGAGTGGGTATAAGTTTCTTGACGAAAATGTCTGGTGAAGAAAGCAAATAAGTCTCTCATTTTTCAAGGTTTCTAATATTTGAATGGGCATCACTCTAAAGGAAGTTAATTAATTATTACCAGGGGTAATGGAGCTAGCACTGGATGTTCACGTGTCAGGGAAAATGGTAGAATATGGAGAAAAGGCTTGGACTTGAGTTACCCACAGCTGAGCTGGAGCCTTGAATCTGCCACTTCATAATTTTATAATCTTGGGTCAGATATTTCATCTTTCTCAAAAATAAAGATAATAATGCTATCTACCTCATGGGGTGCTATGCTGTCTAATTCAGAAAAACTGCACATAGCACTGGACTAGGCATATAGTAAGTATTTGATCCATATTTACTAGTATTATTACTGTTTCTAGGAGAAATTTTTGCCTTAATGGCAAACTGGGACTTGGACGAAATCTGAAAACAGCTTCTAGTTTACCTGGGTTTACGGCATGTGGGGGATGTATTGTCATGTTGTTGGCAGATAATAACAATTTGGTTGAAATATCACCTGTGTGATATATAAGGTTTTTGTCCTTTCTTTTTAAAGTTGCTCCAGAACAGCCTCAAAATTTATCCTGCATACAGAAGGGAGAACAAGGGACTGTGGCCTGCACCTGGGAAAGAGGACAAGACACCCACCTATACACTGAGTATACTCTACAGTGAGTGAGAGGCTGTATTCTTGCAACTGTTTTGTAGATCTTCTCTTAAATGACATTTAGAAATATCTATTATTTATTTATTTGTTTGTTTGTTTATTTATTTAGATGGAGTCTCACTCTGTTGCCAGGCTAGAGTGCAGTGGCACAATCTCAGCTCACTGCAACCTCCGTCTCCCGGGTTCAAGTGATTCTCCTGCCTCAGCCCCCCGAGTAGCTGGGATTATGGGAATCTGCCACCACGCCCAGCTAATTTTTGTATTTTTAGCAGAGACAGAGTTTCACCATGTTGGCCAGGATGGTCTCGATCTCTTGACCTCATGATCCGCCCTCCTCGGCCTCCCAAAGTGCTGGGATTACAGGCATGAGCCACGACGCCTGGCCTGTCTGTTTTATTTTTACTAGAGAGAAGAAGCAATAGATACTTCTAGACAATTAGATACCTTTTTAAAAGTTTCTATGTTTATAGTTAAAAATGCTTCATTCATCTACAGTATGAGAGACCTAATGTCTTGGGTCTGAGTTCTAACTCAGCGTTCTCTTCAGTGCATCCAAGATCCAAGTTATGGCTATTCTTTCCCACTCTAGTAGGGTTAAACTGGTTGCATAAGATCGCTTCTCTTTTTTGCAGCTGCAGACTCTTGGGGTCATGATACATAAATAAACTCTTCCTTGTGGTAGTTTTCCATTCGCTTGGAGAAGTTTCTTTTTAAAGCACCATTGGCTGACCTAAGAGTCCATGAAAAGAGAGAGTCTGGGAGATTCTGTTCCTTGGAGTAGATTTCGTGATCCCATTAAAGATCCAGATGATTTGTGCTATTCCTGAGTAAGGAGGAGATGGAGGAAAGGAGGGGTTCTGCAGTACATTTACTTTTTCTAACCTGCAGGAAATATCTATCGACATGCAGGTCTCACTATTAGGGTAAAATAGCCTAGGATTCTACTCTGGCCACTGCTGTACTAGGAACTGACAGTTCTGTGCCGCAGATGTCAAGGTGGCCACGGTCCTTAGGATAATGTTTGGAACTGCCCCAGGGAGCCAAGATGACAGCAGGGTTTGGGGAATTTCAGCAGCGTAGGCATGGTTACCTATCTATCTACATGAACATGAAAGAACATCTCAGTTCTACTAAAAAAGGGAGTTGGGTGAAGTATAGTCTTATATGACCATATAATACAAATATTCCTGGTGTATATTACCAAGTCATAAGATTGACCTTTAAAAATTGTCTAGAATTCTAAATATTTAAACATTTTGTTCTTTTCTACTGTAAGTAGAAAGTAGTACATAAAACATCTTGCTACATGTGGTTGTGTTTTGTTTACAGGTTAAGTGGACCAAAAAATTTAACCTGGCAGAAGCAATGTAAAGATCATTATTGTGACTATTTGGACTTTGGAATCAACCTCACCCCTGAGTCACCTGAATCCAATTTCACAGCCAAGGTTACCGCTGTCAATAGTCTTGGAAGCTCCTCTTCATTTCCATCCACATTCACATTCTTGGACATAGGTACATTTTATTTCACTATTTCACTGGTTCTTTATAATTATTTTTAAAACCATTCAAATTTTTTTTATGGTTGTTTCAAGAAAGACAGAGATTGATGGAAACTGGCCAACAGGCATAGGCAAAAGATAGAAGTTACTTTGATGCAAGTCAAAGGGTGCGTGATTCTAGAGCTGTATAAAGATGGCTATACAAAGTGGGATGTTCAACATTATTCTCTCTGTTGGAAAAATTAGTCCCTGGATTCAAATCCCATGAAAGAATCAGCTACTAATGATACCACCTGACTGAGGAGAGGGTCCTGTGGGGTCATTCAAGATGCTTAGTGCAAGCCCTTCTTGGAGGAGGTGTCCTTTCACCCCTGTGGCTACAACCATCGTTGTGAGATAGGCTACATGTGGGCCTGCTAGGTTAGAGCAGCGAGGTACAAACTATGAATAAAATTTCTCAAGCCACAGGTGCATCTTGCTCTGAGAATACTTACCTCCAACCCTGGAGTGAGCCAGTACATTCCTGAGCAAATGTAATTGGTCCAGTTGAATCAGAGGCCAATCTCAGGCATTCCAAGTTCTGACTATCCAGGCAGAATTGGGCTGCCTGAAGTTCCAGCCTCACACTATGTGCTTCTCACCTCTTTCCATGGCACTTCTTTGCATACATACTGCTAACGATGAGTCTGATCATTGGCATTTACTATACACTTTTCCACCACATTTCTTCTCAGGCTTCCTCCCATTTTTTTTCATACACCATTGATCTCTAGGCTACCTTCTTGCCCCCTGTTCTTTTCCTCTGTCCCTTTGCTATGAATTTTCCTACCAACATTTCTTCTCCTCCTGAGGCAATCATCACTAGCCACCTCTGCTTCTCAGTCATTGCAACTCTTGAGTTTGGCACATTGGTTTTTAAAAAAACCATTGGATTAAGTGGAGTTGAAACTTACCACTAATGTTGGTAGTAGTTATTTGGTGAAAATGAGATTTGATTAAGGGGGATTATTTTAAAGATTCAGAAGTGAATCCAGCTTTTTAAAAAATTCTTTCTTAAAGCCTGGAACTTTTCCCTTGTATATTTTACCAAATTTGATGGTTGGATATCTCAGAACTGAGTTTTGTCAAACTCTTTATAGCTCATGCCAGTACATAAGACAATTGCTGATCACGGATCCTGAACCACACTTTTTTGTTTGTCCTGGTTACTAGTGAGGCCTCTTCCTCCGTGGGACGTTAGAATCAAATTTCAAAAGGCTTCCTCCATGAGCAGATGTACCCTTTATTGGAGAGATGAGGGACTGGTACTGCTTAATCGACTCAGATATCGGCCCAGTAACAGCAGGCACTGGAATATGGTAATGATCTTCAGAGTGAAGAAAAAAACACTGAAGCGTTCTTAATATTGCTGCACAGACCTCTGTCTTTTCATACAGCAAAATATAGAGTTTAAGAATATTTATCCCAAAGTACACACTTGAGAACTATCAGAAAGTCACGTAAGCCTCTGTTGATTAAGAAATATCTTGAATTTTGATCTCTGATTCTGAAATTTTTAAAGCTTTTGTAAACCAATATTAATTTTCTATAGTTTGTTTCTAACAGAGGATTCGTTTCTCCTTATTATTTAACCCCGTCCTATTATTACTTTCTAGCATTTAAAAAAGATATTGAAAAGAGAAATATTAAGAAATGTCCACAGAGATTTATATAGAATTTAATATTCCAAAGAAAAGGTCTATAATTTAATATAATATTAGGTATTACATGTTTTAAAATAAAATGTATGGGATTATGATTTTTTCCAGGATTGTTGTAAAATTCAATGGCTTATAATAACAAAGGATCAGTTCCACAGATAGCTGATATTCAAGAGAGTATAACTAATTAAAGCGTTTTTAAAAAAAAAAGCCAGTTCTATGTTTGTGTTAAAACATTCATCACATTCTAATTGTAATCAAATAAAAAATAATCTCTAGTGTAGAAAGTTCTCCAAAGTGTTTTGAAACTTCATAGTTTTCAATCTTTACTTGTTTTTCAGCTGGTTTCAGGATCCCCCTCGAGAACCTACATAGATGGGTTCTTAGTCCCGGGAGATTTTATTTTATTTTTAATAAGAAGCTATATTTCAGATTAATATCATATCTATTCGGTAAGACAGTCATTAATATTTCTTCTCATTTAACGGTAGGTCTGAAAAACAAATAGGATCAAACAGCCTGGGTTTTTTTTCATTTTGTGTTAAAATTCTTTAAATTAGCAATCTAGTATTAATAGACACTTTTAAAAAAATATCTGTTTCAAGGTTAATGTTACAGAGGCCAAAGGAAGACATGATTTGCTGGATCTAAAACCATTTACAGAATATGAATTTCAGATTTCCTCTAAGCTACATCTTTATAAGGGAAGTTGGAGTGATTGGAGTGAAACATTGAGAGCACAAACACCAGAAGAAGGTATGTGTCCAAAATATACATACATATCGGGGAGGAATAAAGGGGAGAGAGGGGGAAGATGTAATGATTTCTTTGGAATAGAATCTTTAAAATCTTTAAAGTACTGGTGCTGAATCAAAAAGTATGACTGCATTAGTTAACAACTTAATTTTCATATTAACTTAAGTGCTAAAACTGTTCAAGGAAATATGTTTCTATCGCTAGGACATTTTTAACATTGGGTAAGTTCTACTCCTGTTTGCTCTCAGTCATGTTGGTTATAATGCTTGGTTGTAACTCTTATCTCTCTTACTATCTCAGTAACTTATTTCACAGAGCTATAACCAGTAATTAATCTCATTTCTTGTTAAAGCTTCATATATTTTATATTTTTGATTTGATGAAAAGTAATGTGGCTCAATAAGCTATACAAAAAGCTTGAAAGAAAGTAGGCTCTGGAGACACATATTTCAAAATAACATTCAGCATCCAGCAATCCTCTCTTGTCCAAATATTATAACACTGTACTTCAAGCCTTTGATATTTACTGCATAGATGAGAACCACCTGGCCACCCATAGCTATGAAAAGGATATCAAATGTGTTTTTCAGTCTGATGAATTTTTATTTTTTAGTAATTATTGGGAAGGAAATGTTATTGAAGTATAAGAAAATATTTTATTGAAGCAAAAATGCCTATGTAAACTTTATGCCAATATTAAATCTTTGGAGAGACAAGAAATAGCCATCTGAATATTAGTTTTTAAAAGCACTCATTTATGTTGGGCACCGTGGCTCACGCCTGTAATCCCAGCACTTTGGGAGGCTGAGGCGGGTGGGTCATGAGGTCAAGAGTTCGAGACCAGCCTGGCCATCATGGTGAAATCCCATCTATACTAAAAATACAAAAAATTAGCCGAACATCGTGGCACATGCCTGTAATCCCACCTACTCAGGAGGCTAAGGCAGGAGAATCACTTAAACCTGGGAGGCAAAGGTTGCAATAAGCCAAGATTGTGCCACTGCAATCCAGCCTGGGCAACAGATGAAGACTCCATCTCATAAATAAATAAATAAATAAATGCACTCATTTAATGATATAGTAGAGAGCCTTTCATAATTTATATAAATACGACTTAGAGGAAAACTTTTTGGCATATAATCCATTGTTCATTATCTGGAGCTTTTGTAACATTAACGTGCAAAATCTAAATTCTTACTTGTGAAATTTATGGATATGTGTGCATGTAAACTAGCCTCGTAATTAAGTTGCATTTATTTTCTGTGAGCTACTAATGGCTTTTGATAACTGATGATCCTTAGCAATCATACATCAATGACATTCAAGGAACTGAAGGGTCTTTAGCAGAATGTAATACCTAATATGTAATTCGCAGAATAATCTTATATCTTCCTTATTTCTTGTATTAATTGCATTTTTTTTTTTTTTGAGACAGAGTCTTGCTCTGTCGCCCAGGCTAGAGTGCAGTGGCACAATCTCGGCTCACTGCAACCTCTGCCTCCTGTGTTCCAGTGATTCTCCTGCCTCAGCCTCCCAAGGAGCTGAGATTACATGTGTGCACCACCACGCCCGGCTAATTTTTGTTATTTTCAGTAGAGATGGGTTTCACCTTGTTGGCCAGGCTGGTCTCTAACTTTTGACCTCAGGTGATCCACCTGCCTCGGCCTCCCAAAGTGCTGGGATTACAGAACATATTTTAAAAGTTGTCTAAAAGTGAATTTATCCAACAAATGATAATTTATTACCACTCATTTTATAATAAAATCTCTTAAATTAATGTTGAAACACTTGCCCTCTGGTTGTCACTTTTATAATCCAGAGCTTACTTATAATATCCTTTTATTATACATAGTCAAAGTAATTTTTTTAAAGACTATCTCATGAATTAGATTTTGTTTATATATGTGGTACAGAAAAAATTTCTGAAAATGGGCTATATTTTATGTCCAAGGTAGTAAGTAGTCTGGGAAATATTTAAGTTACGTCACATTAAGCTAAACTATAAACTAGGGAAACACTGGGCTTGTGAATTCTTGCCATTCTTACATATGATAATGACCTAGTTAGAGATGTGTGAAAAGGTTTTTCTTTTCTTTT
Source organism: Colobus angolensis palliatus (assembly GCF_000951035.1). Lineage (NCBI taxonomy): Eukaryota > Metazoa > Chordata > Mammalia > Primates > Cercopithecidae > Colobus > Colobus angolensis. The sequence continues at coordinate 1,845,225 of NW_012114688.1, forward strand.
TTAAAAAATGTCTTTTGAATTAAAATTCCTTCAAGGCACCACAGTGACTTTCTCATTTCCTATAAAATAAACCACTATCATAACAGTGAGTATAGCAACTCATTATGGTTATGAACTCATGGATGATTATGAATTGAACTTAGGAAGCTGGCTTATTCAGTCACTGAAGGTATTCATAAAGAGAGAAACCCATACTCTGAGATATACCGCCTTTACCAAGCTCTGTTGGTTTCCTTTCTATCTCTGAATCTCCCTTTTCTGTGTTTGATTTTTCTGTGGGTTGTTGTAGGTCTTTTTTCTCTTTCTCTAAGCTGCTTGGTTTTCACCCCTTACCCGCTGTTTCTGTCATCAGTTTCTTTATGAAACACCAACTGATGTAAACCTAAAAGGTGTGAATTTTTTTTAACACGTCTTCCTTTTAACCCTTTCAATGTGTACTCATATGAGCTTGACATTTAAAAAAAATTACTAGTAAGCTTTTTTTTTTTTTTTTTAGGTACTCTCTAAAAGTGTGAATGATTGTGTAACAGAGCTATTTTTTTTGCAGCCTTTGCTTCTCAAAATTGAGAGGAATGTAACGTCTCCGGGTGGATTGGGCGCAGTTGTTTGTATCATTTGAACAGTGGGTGAGGGCTTCCTGTACTCCATAGGGCCCTTTCCTATGTCATTAAATTCAGCTCCTATCACTGAAAAACACTTTTTAAATGACCGCAAAATAAGGGGTAGGAGGAAAGAAACAACTTTGCTGTGTTTAAGAGAACAGTCTTGAAATCAGCATCCATCAAAAGCAAGCCTGCTAGTGACACTGGGAAGAGAGCAGCCACATTTTCCTTCTAGTGGGAAAACATTCTTGAATTTGGGCTCAAGGTGCCGAGACATGCCTGAGAATATGCACAGGTATTGAGGTAAGATGGTCTCTCACCACTTAGAACACCCAGGAAGAGATGCCAAAATACTGATGAATCAGCTGTTCCTTAATGCTCTTTACCAATAGGTGTCTCTGTCTGTTCATTCGCCATTTTAAAAAGTCTTATTTGCAGTTTGTGATCTTGCTCAACTCTATTACAGCCAACAAAAGAAGCGCTGCATATTCATTCATACTTGGGGCGGGGAGCAGAGTGGTAAAGGAGAAACCTTTCCCCAACATGGTAACAGCAGGGGTGAGGGGTGAATAATCCCTGAAGGGGGAGAAAATGAAAAGTTACCAGCTGCAGCCACCTCTTCCCACATTGAGAAGCTAGGAAATTCATGCAGTCATTTGTAATTTTAAAATATTGCCAAGATAAGATAGGTGTGAATAATTAAATACTAGAGGCTATTTTAGATAGCAAACATTTGATAACAGTCAGGCATGGAGGATTGGCAGTTTTCTCTACAGGCTCAGATAGTAAATATTTTCAGCTTTGCGGATCATACGATCTGTCACAATTACTAAATGTGCTATTGTCACATGCAAGCAGCCACTGACAATACCTAAACAAACAGGCATGGCTGTGTTCCAAATAAACTTTATTTATGTAGGCTGAAATTGGAATTTTGTGTAATCTTCACATGGCACTAAAAAGGATTCTTCTTTTGATTTCTTTTCAACCGTTATCAAAACTATTTGCTTACAGGATGTATTAAAACAGGCAGAGGGCCAGATTTGGCCCATGGGCCATAGTTTGCTGATCCCTAAGCTAGCTATACTTGAAAGCATCATATTTGTGTCTTTTTGCCTGAGACTTGAGAATGAATGATTATTTTCTTTCTAAAGAGATTTATATCAGACACTTTCACTAACAGGAAAGTGTTATGTTTGAGATTCAGTAACAGTCCCTAAACCCTTCTCTCCTTCACTTGTTCTCCTCTAAGCTCAACACCTATCTTGGAAGGAAGGAATGACAATTCAGAACTCTTTTCAAGAAGTTATATGAAGAAGAGCAGAGATATCAAACAATGCTTTGTTGCTTTCGTTTTTAGGATCTGAGATAATACAGTGTATTTGCAAAGGGATGAAAAGGGTCCAGCAGAGAAGGAGAAATTAATGACACAGGGAAGGTGGGAATAATGGCTGGAGAGCTGTCTTTGATAAAGGAAGGGGGAGTGGGGTCCAGAACTCTAGCTAAGGAGTTGGACTGTGATGGAAGTGGGGATGATTCATCCACTAGGACGTCAGTAGCAGTGCTGTGTTAGGGAATTGGTTGGGGGAGTTTGAATGTTTTCATGGTGCAAAGAGGAGGGAATTTCCATCTGATTTCTTCCTTTTGCTCGGTGAAGTCTGAGGCAAGATCATCTCTTTTTCATATTAGTGGCTTCTTCCACTTTAACCCTACAGTTTTCTCCTTTACAGACAGAGTAGTTTCATCTGACTTCCATTTCTCATATTTGTATGTTTAGTCATTTGTACCCATTTCTTTTGAAATCACTTGAACATATTGGCCTTTGTCTTTTTTTTTCTCATGTGCCTGTAATAGTTTTATCTGTATTTTGCTAGATAACATTGAGGTTAGAACTTTCAGTGATTCTGTGACAGTTGAATGTCAAAGATTCTCCTCACTATTAGCCCTTGTGTTGCTTTAAGCAGCATGATTTACATCCCTGGTCATGAAATATTATGCTTTGAGACTTATGCAGTTCAACCAATGATTTCTCTCCTATGGAGGTATACATTGCAGGTGGGCAACATTAACGTTTCAGTTTACTTGCAGTTTACCTTGTGAAAAGAGTATAATTCTAGAATTTGATTCTTAGCTCTGTAATAATCTGTTAGGTTGTGGATTTTTAATGAGTCAGTGAGTGTCACCTTTAGATTTCTTAGCAATATGTAATTAACTGAAGACATGTACTGCTGTGGTACAAGTCAACTGGCTTTGACACTGAGCACACCCAGGTTTCCAAGCCCTGATTCTGCAAATATCCAGATTATCTAGTTTGTGGAGTATTCAGATCTTGGTCAATGTAGTGAACTGTAATGGGAAAAGCAGAGTATTCAGGGAAAGCGAGACCTGGCTTCAGTCCTCAGCTTTGCCATTTACCAGACCCAAGTCTTTTGTAAATCATTTCACTTTTGCCAGCCTCCTTGTCCTCAGCTGTAAAGCAGGTGTAATCATATGCACCCTTGCACTGTGTGAGGGTTAAATGAGATGATGTATATAAAGTGTCCAGACACCACCTGACAGTAGGTGGTTAGTGAATGTCATTCCCCTTTCCTTTCTTGCCTGTGCTTTTTTTCTTTTTGCATCTAAGCTAGCAGATAGAAGTCCCAGGTTTGATTCCTGGGCCACTCTTCATATTCCTGGAGAATTAAGAGCATTTTCAAAATGTTTTACATAAGCATTTCTTACCTCTAAGTCCTCACAGCAAAGATAAATACTACCACTACTGGAAAGGAGAGGAAAGAAAAGAAGTGAATGTTTAGAAAAAAAAACAAAAAAGAAAGTAGAGCAAGAGAGGCAGGAAAAGGAAGTGACAAAGGAAGAAGATAAAACAAAAAGAAGGCCCACCTGATGAGGGATGGAAGTACCACAGAGAAACCATCAGCTTTCTCAGAGCCAGGCACCTGCACAGTGCAGAGCCAAGGCTATGGGCTTTGGGATAAAACAGATTTGTGTTCAAAGCCTGGCATCTCTGATGATTAGTTCTGGGACCTTAAGCAAGTTCCTTAACCTTTCAGCACTTCCGTTTTCAAATGCGGGAAACAACAAGAGCTACTCTTGCTGAGCACTCACCACGTGTCAGCACGCTCCACTGAAATTCCCACTCTGCCCCGTGTGATGTGTGGAATTATCACCCTCATCTGACAGATGAGGGAGCTAGCCGAAGGATGTGGTTAGCATTTGTTCAAAGTCACAGAGCTGGGCTTACCCTGCAGACCTGGCTCTGAAGCTCACGCTGACTACTGCACTGAAGCTGCATCATGGGTTTGAAGAGAACAGGAGATGGAGCTGTGGATGGACCCACACAGCACCTGCCCTCCATGTGCGGGTACTTACGCTCCCTTTCTTTCTCTTTTGCTCTTCTCTTATCTCCTGTTATCCAGGTGGTGGGACTTAATTTTGTAGAAATTTCTGTCTGGTTAGATGGCACTTTCTAACCTAGAAAAAACCCCAGTGCAGCCTCCCCTCAAATACACTCTAAGTTTTACTGTTGAGGAAATTAGCTTTGTGCAGCTGAAGCCTGTTTTCAGGAGTTGTTGTTTCTATTGGTTTCACTCCTGGCTGTAAATCAAAACAAATCTAAGTGACTTGATGGTAGGGAAAACAAAATGACTTCACTCACTCACGTGAGCGTGAACTCATGCACACACACACTCACACTCACACATACACACAGGAGTTGATTATTTAGTCTCTTTGCAATATGTTTGGTTGAAATTAAGTTGGGCCATATTTGACCATTGTCTTACAGATTGGTGGTTATTTATTTAATCAGTTCAGCCTGTGTTTTGGCATTAAATAGATAATATCACATGATTTGTTCATTCATTATTTAACAATTATTAGGAGCCTATTATATTCTAAGTGCTGTGCTGGGTATGTGGCATATTAAATGAGATACGACTTCCCTTTAAGCAGATCATTGTCTAATGATCACAAACCAAATAATTATACTATAACATGATAAGTCTAGGAATGGAGATGAACACAAGGTTTGTAATTCATATTAGTGTATTTTTACAAACCAAAAAGTGTTTTTCTATATGAGTTATATCTTCTCTGTTGAGAATTCTTTCTGCATTCTAGTAAAAAAAACAACAACAACCACATAAACTTTATTTTTATTTTTATTTTTTTGCTCTGTCTTATGGTGCTAAAGCCACATGTACTTTCCTTGGGTTATTTTAATAACACGTTTTAAGAGTAAGTTAAGGCCGGGTGCGGTGGCTCCTGCCTATGTAATCCTAGCACTTTGGGAGGCCAAGGTGGGTGGATTGCTTGAGCTCAGGAGTTCGAGACCAGCCTAGGCAAAATGATGAAATCCTGTCTGTACAAAAAATACAGAAATTAGCCAGGCCTGGTGGCACCGTCTGTAATCCCAGCTATACAAGAGGCTGAGGCAGGAAGATTGCTTGAGCCTAGGAGGTGGACATTGCAGTGAGCCGAGATCGTGCCACTGCATTCCAGCCTGGGCAACAGAGTGAGATCCTGTCTAAAAAAAGAAAAAGAAAAAAAAAAAAAAAAGAATAAGTTAAGAAACAAATTGCTCACCTTTTTTTTAAAATTTGTTTTTAAGGTAACCTTGTTTTTCTAACTTTTTGGCCAAAGATACATATGTTCATTGTTAAACAAGAAAAAAAAAATACTGGGACACACACAGATAATTGCAGTTATCCTCTAATTCTACTCTTCCAGAATCGTTTGCTGAATGACCAGCTAACTTTCAAAGCTTTTCTACTGAGTAAATATATGAAAATACGTCTTTTTTTCTCCTTTGAAACAGAGCCCACTGGGATGTTAGATGTCTGGTACATGAAACGACACATTGACTACAATAGACAACAGATTTCTCTTTTTTGGAAGGTAAGTTTTAAGTGTCAACTTAAAACTCGAGGGAATAATATTAGTTTCAAGGCAGAAAAAGACCTATTTGCATAGTGGCTTTTATATGAGGCTTCAATGACTTTGCTAGAGCTCATTTTCTCAGACCTATTCATGATACACCACAGTGTCATGTGTCTTTGGTGGATAGGGGTGAGAGCTGAGTTCCTTCTTCCACACAGTCACATCATTTCAATCCCGCTTCCTGTGAGATCAAGGTCTCTTTCCATCCCTGGCATTTCCACCCTCTGACCCCAACTGCATCATCTCTTCTGACTGTTGTCCCCTTTCTGCCCACCCCCATCTCTCCTACATAAATATGTCCAGCAGTGACCATGTCACTTCACTGATTCACTCTTTGGGAAACAAAAGATGAAAAAGCTGTGGATGTGGATATTTAATACTGTTTTTTAGGTCATTGAAGAGGGAGAAGGAGGAAAGAAAGCTGCCCTACTTTAGGAATAGTAAGAGTGGTAGAAAATAATACAAACAGGCCAGGTGCACTGGCTCACGCCTGTAATCCCAGCACTTTGGGAGGCCAAGGCAGGCAGGTCACTTGAGGTCAGCGGTTAGAGACCAGTCTGGCCAGCATGGTGAAACCCCGTCTCTACTGAAAATACAAAAATTAGCCAGGCATGGTGACGTGCACCTGTAATCCCAGTTACTGGGGAGGCTGAGGCATAAGAATCCCTTGAACCCGGGAGGCAGGGGTTGCAGTGAGCCAACATCATGTCACTGCACTCGAGCCTAGGTGACAGAGCAAGACCCCATTTCAAAAAAAAAGAAAAGAAAATTGTACAAACAGGAATAGAAAGCAGCCCTTCCTCAGGAATGGTAGTAAAACAGTAGTAAATTAGACAACTTTCCAGAACACAGTGAAGCCTGACATTATCATAGAATATGAAAGTTTCACAAAGCACTGAAAGCTGGCATTGCCATTTTATTTAATCCTCACAAAAATCCCCTGAGGTAAGTACTGGTATACCCACTTACCAGTAAATGAGAAAACAAATGAACGAATGAATGAATGAATGAAAAAATGAGTATCAGAGAGAGGAAAGAGAGGAAGTTCTTGCCCAAAGTCACCCAGCTACTAAGCACAGACCCGAGACTGAAACCTTATCCAGAACTGCTGCATCGTGACTCATCTTTGAGTCATGATGAAGGGAAATGCTGTGCGATTCGAATTGAGCTACTGATTGGCATACTCATAAGAGGTTTCCAGGTGAACTGCACTCTTTATTTCTCAGAACTCACATCCTCTTCACTACAGCTCTTCCAGTTAAGGATAGGAAGTTTTGGAATTATGAATCTGAATGAGCACAAAACCAGAAGAGTAAGAATAACAATTATCAAGTCCTCTGATGGGGCTCACACAATGGGTTTTGATCACTGCACTCTTCTTTGGTTTTAAGAAATGAGTTATTTCTTCTTCTTTCTCCTCCCGGTCTCTCTCATACATACATAAAATGTCTGGTATAAGAGGAGACTACTATAAATAGCCTGGTGAATCATGATCAAGCTCTTCACTTTGAAACCAACACTGCAGCTCAAAATTTATTTTGAAATGAATCTACTTTTAATAGCAAGACAATTCTCAAAGCAGGACATTTAGAACAGTCATAATTTGTGAATATCATAGAAGAACCCAGCCTAATTTATTTCCTTTTCATGAGCAAGTGACTGGTTAAAACCAAAATTCCTCCTCTCATGTAAAGGTTTCTCCTCCAAAAATGTCCTCAACAGTGATCTGGAAAGATATGCTACGTGTTAATCTATTCCACGCCTCTCAACTCAAGGGTTTTTCTCAGTAGAATGAGGGTAATGATACCAGTATCTGCAAAGCTGACAAGACCATTGTGGGGATCAGCAAATGAGAGGACACAAATGTAAAAATCATGAGGGCCACCAGTGTAAAATTCAAGGTGCTGCATGATGCATGTTTATCCTAATGGTGAAAGCTCCATGCCTGCGTGCTTCTCACTGTAACAGAGTTTATAGCGGACATCATCATGGTTCTCTGAAAACAGCACCAGAGTGAAGTCAAAATAAGTATGAGTTGACCACAAGTGATGCTTGGTAAATGTGAGTATGTGATTTCTTCTCTGTTGCCTTGATTTTATTTCTATCTTCACAAGGTTTAGGTTCTATAATGAGGTCTTAGAATTTGGAGGAACTTCAAAGCTCCTCTAGTTCAGCCTTCCTTTCATTATAAACATGGTTCCTACTCCTGCCAGGACAGGCAGATGTCTCAGTGGGGACATTCTGGGACAGGAAGAATCTCACTTTGTAGTCTGCCCATGCCATGGTTGAACATCTCTTATTGTTTAGAAAATGTTTCCTTTTGTGTAGACAGAACTGTGGGCCCAGGAAGGATGCTTGGAGTTGTAACTGGCTTATAATAAGAAACCAAAAAGGGCCAGGTGCAGTGGCTCACACCCATAATCCCAGCACTTTGGGAGGTCGAGGTGGGCAGATCACTTAAGTCCAGGAGTTTGAGACCATCCTGGCCAACATGGTGAAACCCTGTTTCTACCAAAATACAAAAAATTTAGCTGGGTGTGGTGATGCCCACCTGTAATCTCAGCTACTTGGGAGAATGAAGCAGGAGAATCCCTTGAACCCGGGAGGCAGAGGTTGCAATGAGCTGAGATCATGCCACAGTACTCCAGCCTGGGTGACAGAGCAAGACAAAGAAGGAAGGAAGGAAGGAAGGAAGGAAGGAAGGAAGGAAGGAAGGAAGGGAGGGAAGAGAGAAGAAAGAAGGGAAAGAAAGAAGGAAGGAAGGAAGGAAGGAAGGAAGGAAGGAAGGAAGGAAAGAAAGAAAGAAAGAAAGAAAGAAAGAAAGAAAGAAAGAAAGAAAGAAAGAAAGAAAGAGAAAGAGAAAGAAAGAAAAAGAAAGAGAGAGAGAGAGAGAAAGGGCAAAAAGGTAAGCACTAGAAGCTTCTATAACTTAATGTCAGATGGTGGTCATCACAAGCCAACCTCAAAACCTTCAGCGACTCTCTAGTCTAAGAGGCTCCCCAAGGAAAGTTGGATCCAGTCCTAAATTGTCACAGGATTAAGTCCTTTTCTGTCAAACCTGGGCTTCTTTAATGGCCCCGAACAGGTGACTCAACTAGGGGTGGGAATGGAAACACTGACCAGAGTTACTGAGCAGTCCTGAGTTATAGACCACAGAGTTATAGACCTCTAGAGCCAAAGGGATTTAACTGTCATATAGTCTCACCCCACAGTTTAAAACATGGAAACTGAGGTTTCAAGAGGTGATTTCCAGTGAGGGGATTTCAGGTGATTTGAGTTCGCTCTTATCCCAGCCTCTAACAGGGATTCCTCATGCCGCTCTCAGGCAGGCTTGGGAATTCAAGGGAATGCCATGGTACAAGGGACTCATCTAAGTGTCAGGCTAGAAGGAAAACTCTGCAGCCAGATCACTTTGTGACAGGGCCCAAGTCATACCTCACTGGGGAAAGGCAGCAAGAGCATGTGTGGTGGTTTTTTTTTTTTTTCCTTTGAGCAACTCTGGGAAACCAAATGCAAGAAACACCCACCACTGCAAAGAAGGAAATTTCATGCATTGACATCAAAGGGAGCCCCAAGTAAAACCCCATTTGTCTGTGAATAAAGTGAGAGCACATTTCTCTGGCATATGAGGAAATGTGAGATGGCCTTTCACTTTTGTAGGATGTTTACATTAGAGAACAACCCCGTGCTGATAGGGTGCAGCCCCGGGGGGTTGGGGTGGGAGTATGTGTCTGAGTGTGGGTGTGAATGCATGTGAGTGTAAGGATGTGTGTGAGTGTGTGGAAGGTGTGGGAGTGTGGGCATATGTGAGTAGGGTGTGAATGTGTAGGTATGTGAGTGTGTGTGTATGAATGGGAGCATGTGTCAGTGTGTGAGGATGTTGGTGAAGGAGACCTTTGCTTTGTTATGGTTTGTCACTTCTTTGCCCATGCCTTAGTTTCTCCCGAAAGTACCATTTCCTCAAAAATATCTTGTACTACTTTTTAAAATCATAGCTTTTTTTTTTTTTTTTTTTTTTGAGACAGGGTCTCATTCTGTCCCCCAGGCTGAAGTGCGGTGGCACAATCTCGGCTCACTACAGCCTTCACCTCCTGTGCTCAAGTGATCCTCCCACCTCAGCCTCCCAAGTAGCTGAGACTACAGGCATGCATCACCACGCCCAGCTAATTTTTGTTTGTCACAGAGACAGGGTTTCACCGTGTTGCCCAGGCTGGTCATGAACTCCTGGGTTCAAGTAATCTGCCCACCTCAACCTCCCAAAATGCCGGGACTACAGGCGTGAGCCACCATACCTGGCCCATAGCTATTTTTGAGAGGAAAAATACTTTCAATGTTGAAGCCAAAAAGTACAGCCTAATCTATGAAATGAAACAAAAATACCTGGGTATTGTTAAAACCATAAATGCAATAAAGGTAAAAAATGTTGCTTGATTACAAACAGCCCCAGGGTTAGATTAGGCCCCTTTACAAAAGGGGGTTTTTAGCAATCCTCTCCCTCAAACTTCCTTTCTCCTCTCCTTCTGTACTGTTTTACATTGTATCCTTTCCTTAATTATCTCAATTCATGATTCGCATATACTTCTTTTCTAGTTAAAACAGCATGTATATTTTTAGAAGAAAACCACCTTTCATATATATATGAAAAAGATATGAGAACCAGGTAAAGCCACATTAGCCTTTCAAGTTTCCTCTCTTAATTTCTTTAGCATCCTCTCGTTATCATGATATCTTGTTTCAAAACAAACTTTTGAAATTTGTTTGAGGCCGTGAGTCTGGAAGAGAAATACTCATGTTAAGCTCATTCCTTCGCTCAAAGAAATATATGAAAGCTCCTCTTTAGTATTAGACACTGTACTGCATAGCTGGGATATGAAAGTGAACAAGACAAATCCAGTCCTCATGTCCTGGAGCTCAGAGTCCAGCAAGAGGACAGGAGTAGGAGCAGGATGCTGAGGACACTTGGGTGTTAGGGAGCAGTTCCAGGTTCAACTGGAGGGATGATGGTTGAGCCCGCCTAGTGGAGCCGGGGAGTGGTGAGCAATCAGAGAGGGACACCTCTATGGATTTGGCACGGAAAGGATTACTTTAGTGAAGCACTGTTCCATGGAAATATCCGCAAGCCACAAATGTGAGCCACATGCATGATTTAAAAATTTTTGTGTGGCCAAATTTTTAAATGTAAAAAGAAACAGGTGAAATTAATTTTAATAATTTTTTTTTTTTTTTTTTTTAGATAGAGTCTCCCTCTGTCGCTCAGGCTGGAGTGCCGTGGTGTGATCTTGGCTCACTGCAACCTCCACCCCCTAAGTTCAAGTGATTCTCGTGCCTTAGCCTCCCAGGTAGCTCGGATTACAGGTGTGTGCCACCACGCCTGGCTAATTTTTATATTTTTAGTAGAGATGAGATTTTGTCATGTTGACCAGACTGGTCTCAAACTCCTGGCCTCAAGTGATCCTCCCTCCTCAGCCTCCCCAAGAGCTGGGATTACAGGCATGAGCAACGGCTCTTGGCCTAATAATACATTTTATCTAATCCAGTAGATCCAGAACATTGTCATTTCACCATGTAATCAGTTTTTAAAATTATTTAGATATTTTATAACCTTTTTATCCTACCTAATCTTCAAAAACTGGTGTGTCTACTAAGTGCCAGTATGGGCACATTGCTTAAGATGTCACTCTCCAGACAGTAGCACATCTTGGCTCGGACTCGCCATGTTTCAAGGGCTCCATGACTTCCTACAGCTAGGGGCTCCCTCCTATATTCAACAGCACAGCTCCTGTGTTTTGAGAGCAATACAGAGAGAATTAAGAAAACTCAGGCCAGGCATGGTGGCTCATGCCTGTAATCTCAGCACTTTGGGAGGCCAAGGTGGGAGAATCACCGGAGCTCAGGAGTTTGAGACCAGCCAAACCCTGTCTCTATTAAAAATACAAAAATATTAGCCAGGCATGGTGGCATACAGTTATAATTCCAGCTACTCGAGAGGCTGAGGCAGGAGAATCCCTTGAACCCGGGAAGCAGAGTTGTTGCAGTGAGCCAAGATCATGCCACTGCACTCCAGCCTGGATGACAGTGTGAGACTCCATTTCAAAAAAATAAAAGAAAAGAAAGAAAGAACACTCTTGGTTCCAAAAGTGGGAAAAATATTTAGTGTTTTTTATTTGTTATACGAGGTAATTCATTTTGACAAACAGCTACCCTCAAACCACAGAATATGGAAAGAAAGATAAGCAAGCCCCGTATACCAATTTACGGCACAGCCTTAGAGACACTGTTGTGCAAGGAACAGCTTATTAGTACATTCGCTTTGTCTCTTTCTCCTTGTATTTCTCTCTCATATGCAGAATATTCCAACCTATATCACATTGCACCGAAGTGATGAATTCTTTGGCCTCCTAATATGAAAAAGCCTTGTTAAAAGTGGAAAGTATTATTTGGGACCTGATTTATATTGATGTAGGACAGAGGTCTATTGTAAATCCCTAGTGAGGATTGGCTGCCAGGAGCTTGGGGCGTTTAAATAATTATAGGAGCTATCCAATCTCAGAATCAATATTTAAATACAAAAGCAGCAGATGGTACAATTGAGATTGTTTTGTTGCAATATTCAACTCTATCTCCCCCTTCCCAATCCCGGCCCGTCACAGGCAGGCACAGCATTTCCAAAGATATTTTTGGAAAGAAAGGGCTGCTTTTCTATACTTACTAGTCAAACATATTATGCCAGCTGAAAGTAGGGAATTTTGATTGGATAGCAGAATGTGGCCAGTGCAAAAAAATAAGAGAGTAGGTAGCCAACAATTAACAGAAGATAGAAAGGAGAGATGGAAAGGGCATTTTAAAGTTTTGCTTTCATGAAAGTTTCTCTTATTTTTCTGTTTTTCTAGCTGTCAAACAAGATAGAAATCATTATGCCAGGATCACCACCAAGAGGTCTGACTATCAGTTAAGACAGTTCAGTATTGCAGAACACTGGGGAGTATGTAGGAAGGGCTAGCATGGTCCAGCAGCTAAGAGTTCACCCCTTGGTAGAGCTGTGTCACCTGGGTTTGAGTTCCAGCTTCACTACTTATTGGCTGGGTGTTCTTGGGCAAAGTGCTTAAACTCTCCGTTACTTATTTTACCCATGAGTAAAGTGCAGATCATGTGAAGTTGTTGTGAAGATTAATGAAATCGTGAAAAGTGTTAAGCTATTGTTATGAGGCAAACATTGTGCATGACATTGAGGGTGCTAGTGGGAAAATAGATCCTTAGATAGACAATTTAATGGAGTGTTTTTTTAAATGTCTAGGTGAGAGTTGTCTTTTTTTTTTCTTTTTTTGAGACAGGTTCTCTGTCACCCAGTTTGGAGTGCAATGGTGCGATATTAGCTCACTGAAACCTCTGCCTCCTGGGTTCAAGCAATTCTCCCACCTCAGCCTCTCGAGTGACTGTGATTATAGGCATGCACCATTATGCTCAGCTATTTTTTGTATTTTTAGTAGAAACGGGGTTTTACCATGGTGGGTGAGCTAGTCTTGAACTCCTGACTTCAAGTGATTTACCCACCTCGGCCTTCCAAAGTGCTGGGATTACAGGTGTGAGCCACCGCACACGGCTGAGGGTTGTCTTTTGAATCACTTCTTCATTTGGACTGGGGTTGCAGAAGGCAGTCATGAGTTTTAAAATCAAGATGCCCACAAAAACTTACAAATTACGTGTATTTTGTAACCAACTGAATGGCATTGGTGAGACTTCCATATAGAACTGAAGAGTAAGCCAAGAGTCAAGATGATTTAGCTCTTCAGAGACTGGTAGAAGAGTCATGTAAGTATGTTGCAAAAGTGCCAATCATGATATTTTTATCTTACTTTAGAGTAACTGAAAGAAGGGGAGTCGCCAAGAATCTTAACATGTGCCAAGCACTCTTTAAAACAGTTTACCTCCCTTAACTCATTGAATGCTCCAGTAAGCCTACACTGCACATGACAGTACCTTATTTTATAAATAAGGGCACTGAGGCTCAAAGAGGGAAAATAATTTGCCCAAGGTCATACAGCTGCTATGTGGTAGAGCAAGAAAGCAATGATCTGCTCTAATAAGAAAAAAATCAAAGTCAGCAGTATTCCAAAGCCAGAATCAAAAGAAAGAAAAGCTGTGATTAATAGTGTTCAGATTCGCCCAGCTTTCTATGGTCTAGATTATAGGCCCTCTTCTTTGATATAGGCTAAGCGCTAACAGATTTTTTTCTTTATTATTTGCATCAGGGGAAGTTCAGAAGTAGAGCATTACTTTATGAGAAGTTCAGTAAGTTTTTTAAATCTTAAGAAGAAATGATTTACCAATTCATGGAGACACCCCTCCTCCAATAGATTTTTAATTAAAATAAAAACAGATGCATTGCATTCTGAAATGTGTCAGATTTTGTCCTGTCATGGATTACATGTACCATGTTTTTAATGCTGAAAGCTTTTTCAGGCAGCAGAACTCTTACAGTAGGTTTACTGAGAGAGCTGTTCACTCTTCAGTTCTCAGACAAAGCCAAGTCAGAAAGGCTTTCCATAATAAATTTAAATCATTTCCCACAGGACAGAGCAGAAAGAAAACTGAAGGAGAGAGGCAATGGGACTGTAGTTCTTTTATAGCATACTCTTACCAATAGGAGAAGGTGACAATGACAGTAGGAACACTAGCCTGAGACCATTCTCAGCACTGCCAGAGAAGGTACGAGAGGTGACAGGTCTTGGAGACACTCCCAGGGATGCCAGACACGTTCTGGATACTGCACACCACTCTCACATCCACCAGAGGGCACTCAAAAATCTCATATTACTTTTCTGTGGGGCTATTTGAAACAATTCCTTAACTTCCCCAAGCTTCAACATCCTCAGAATCAGAATGGAGAGTTACAAGGACTAAATGGGACATTAGACATAAAGCTCCTGGCTCATGGTATAGCCCAATGAATGTTGGTCTTTCCTTTATCATTCACCCAAACCAGCAGCACCAGCATACAAATAAGTTGATCTGGGAAGAGTCGGCGGGCTCCTCCAGTCTGCAGTCCTTCTGAGCTCACAGCTTGTCTCCTGTGACTCAGAACCTGCTAATTCTGGGAAAAAAGAGATTCTCGGTCTCCATCCTCCCCAAACTGATGAACTCATGTGCCTGTTCGTGCTGCATGTCAGAATGTATCAAACATCACAGTTAGAGAAGTTGCTTTGCAATTTGGGCTGCAAGGGTAGCTGGGAATTTCAACTATGAAACGCGGCTGCCCACTCCTACCAGTTCATTGTCTCAGGCTTGTCTAAATAGGGAGCAGCACGTCATAACAGAGGGAACACTGGCCTAGAAGTCGAGAGCTCTGGATTCTGCACCTACCTTCTTCGTCTGTCCATTGAATGGCCTTAAGCAAGTCACTTCATGTCCCTGGGCCCCTGTTTTCCCACTTATAAAATGAATCATTGAATTAATTGTTAATCTGTAGATTCATTTCCAGTTTGGTGGTTCCTTGATATTTCCTTCCATCAGGGCAAGGCATAATCCAGGAGTGATGGACTACATACACCATTTTTAAACTTTACGTTGCCCCCCCAAAAAAACAAAAAAAAACACCCGAACTGATTATACTGTTTTCTGCATACTGATTATACAGTTGCTTCAGGAGAATAAGTGGCTAAATATCTGTTTTCCTACTGGCTCATTTAAGTTTTTTGTTCCATGGACCCTGTTGGACCAGTTAGGCTTGTTTTTCATTTTGATTAAGGAGACCAATTACCTAAGAAAGGATAATCTTTATTCCAAAAATTGAGTTTGACATCTTGTATCAGCCTAACCCATGGGATACCATATTTACTTGTCCAACTACTTCCATCCCACTCCCACCTTTCCATTGATACTTTCAACTCTAAAATATGGGATGTGAAGGGGAAAATGTAAGAGTCTGGGTCCATGCCCTCTGGAAATCTTCATGATCTGTCAGAGCCACACCCCTATTTACTAGACCGCTGTGATCAGCTAGATTTTCACAGCAGTCACTATGCATAATCATTGGATCCAAGATAACATTTCACCCCTTCCTTCAGCACTTTACTATTATATTAATTGAGATTTCTGGGATGTCTATGAAGAACAGTGGGAGGGAGATAATAAGACTGGTTTGCAATGTTAGCATGGGACTGAAGCCTCTTGGGTCCCTGACCACAAAGAAGAGTTCTGTGAGCTCAGTTAACTCTTGGGAAGTACCTTAGGGTTGGAAAACTTGGGGTGTGAATGGAGGTAATAGTCCTATCTCTGGCCTTGCAGAAGAGACAGATAGGGAAGGATGGAGTGAGAGATAGCTGAGGGGATGGTCTTCCCTTGCCAGTATCTGCTTTAATTTATTGTTTTTCTCCCCTGACCAAGGGCATATTTAATAATAATAGTTTAGAACATCCTACTCTAAAAAGCATTTGCTTATTCTAATCCATACAACAGACCTATGAGATCAGCAACGATAGATGTTTGAAATGCTGATTTTAGGGAAAGCAGAATGTCCACACAAAAGGGCCCACAGCAACATGACATCCACCTGGTACACTGACCATGGTTTAAGATCTAGTTTTGGACCTTTTGGATCCAGTAGGGTCACCAGAATGGACCTGCATTAACCAAGCTTCCAGAAATGGAAATATAAAAACTAGATGCTCATGGACTAATTTCAGCAAGAAATGCAGCTGTGGGGCCAACCAGAAGGCTTGAGTCAGCAGGTTGGAACATTCTCTCCCAGTATGCTAATTGTTTCAGAAGCCAAATTATAATCAGAAGGCCAATTTATTCACTTAAAGTGAAAAATACAAATTATAAGTGAACCAGATGTTCATGTTAGCCCAGCCTTTCCTGACAGATAAATGACAAAGGAAACCAAATTATCAGAAGAGTGCTTGGTGAGCAGGAACCCAAGCAAGGGGCATTTGCTGACTACAGTGTGTCTTTCAGCAAAGGCAGCTGGAGGCCCCCCACCCATGGAAGGGACAGCCTTGCAAAGAAAACTGTAGCACTTGAATCTGGGGAGCAAGCCTTCCTCTACTTGTATTAGGCATGGACGGGCACCGCCAGTGCTAGACTTGACAACTCTCCGTATTCTATGCTTCTGTTTCCCATGGTCCTTGTCAAAACAGGGTTATAATACAAATAATTAGTTCTCTGCTTACTTTCTGGGATTGCTCCCAAATGATCTCAATTGGAATTTTTGCAGTTCCAAATGTTGTTAGTCACACGTTTATGAACAGTGTCTTAGTTTCCTAGCACAGATGGCTAATTCAATTCACTAAATGAAGATTTTACTAGTTTAGCTCTTGAAAATCTTCTGTTTGATGTCTTGAGCAGCAGTGCACTTCCTGTAGAAAAGGTTATGTGTGTGTGAGATTTACAGATTTAGAAATGGAGACTCAGGGAGGCTGAGTGCCTTGCCCTTGGGCTGTGTAAACAGTAGAGCTGGAACTCAAATCCAGATCTTCTGAGTTGAGAGTCTACACTTGTTCTATTGGATGTGATCAAGTTGTCTACTATTAGTAAGTTTCATTTTAAAGCAAAAAAGAAAATCAATGTGTTCTTAAGAATTATCTTTTAAAAACATTAACTGATTTTTTATTTACTAAATGGCAGGGAGGGGAAGGTGGGTGTTGCATAAAAGTGTATAGCGGGGAACATGAGATGATATGAATAAAAAGGTCACTCAGCTATAGCTGCCTGGTACCTCTGTATCCATGAGGTCCAGGCACAGAGCCTCAGTGATCTTGTCTGGGAGTAAATAGTGAATAAATGTGTCTTGTTGCAGAATCTGAGTGTCTCAGAGGCAAGAGGAAAAATTCTCCACTATCAGGTGACCTTGCAGGAGCTGACAGGAGGGAAAGTTATGACACAGAACATCACAGGACACACCTCCTGGACCACAGTCATTTCTAGAACCGGAAATTGGGCTGTGGCTGTGTCTGCAGCAAATTCAAAAGGCAGTTCTCTGCCCACTCGTATTAACATAATGAACCTGTGTGAAGCAGGTAAGTTCTAATTTTTCTTTAACATTGCCTGTGGAAAACTGTGTCTTACTCATCTCTTATCTCCTGCAGGCCTAACCCAGGGTCTAAAATGAGTAGCCAGGAGTTCAGGCTTTGGAGTCAACAGCTTTCAGAAGCTTTTTTTTCTTTCCAGTCAGCCTATGAGTAACCTCGGACAAGTGAATGAACACCTCTGAGCTTCAATGTCCTCTCTAAAATAGGAATTATATTGCCTGTCTCATAGGTCATTTTGAAACTAAATATTAATACATAGCAGGTATTTAATATGTTGTAGTTAAGGAAATACTAGTTACATTAAATTGAACACCAATATCTAACTAGCTTTTATAGAAGTAGGAGTAATATGTGTTAAGTTTAAGAAAACATTTTACACCTACAGTCAAAACCTATTTTAAAACCAAAGGTGGGGATGGTGGTGTGTACCTATGGTCCGAGCTACTTAGGAGTATGAGGTGGGAGGATTGCTTAAGCCCAGGAGTTCCACACCAGTCTGAGCCTCACAGTGAGACCCCTTTCATCAAAAACAGATAAATAAATACAACCAATAATATTGAAATTCTGACTCTAATGAAACTATAGTAAAATTTTGTTTTACCACAGCCCTTTATTGTACAAGTTTAGACACGTATCCAATTACCTTTATCAGAAAATTCCTGACTAGATGTAGAGTCTCACATTTTATAGTCATATCCTCTGAAAATTAACTTCTTAGGATAAAAGCTCACAATTAGGCAAGGAAATTGATATTAATCCTATTTCTCAAGATCTGTATTATAAAAGAATTCCATGTCAAGTTCATTGGCCTAACTTCAAAAAATGCCTAATAGAGTAAAACTCTGTAATTAGATCCTCTCCTAAAATTCAGTTTAATAATTTTATCTACCAGTGGGTTTAGCAATCTTCATTTTGAAAAAGTCTACCAAAATGCTATTATTTAACATACACTGTTAAATCTTGGTTATATATCTTTTCAGTCATACATCTGTACACATAGAAATAAAGTATTAGATACAATACTTAGACGAAAATACAGATAAGTATTAACGTATATATACATGTAAACAGTATATGTATATTATATACATATAACCTTGGGTTGGTGTATGAGTTAGGAATTTCTCTTGGGATTAGGGTTGTTCTTACCAAAGGCCTGACTATAGGAACTTATTTATCCTCTCAAAAAAAGAGAAGTCCAAAGATAGACAGCCTAGGGCTGCTGTGACAGCCTCATGATGCCATCAGGACTCTAGGCTCCTTCTTTCTGTTCCCTCTGCCAAGTTTGGCTTTCATCCTCATGATGGAAATGGTCCAAGATGGCTGCCAAGGCTCTAGCTATTTCCTTCTAGACAGCAGAAAAGGAAAAGAAGGGTTCAGCCCTTACTTTTAAGGAGCTTTACCCCAGGGCTCACAACAACACTTGCATTCATCAGCCCACTGGTCACCTGGTCACACCCAGCTGCAAAGGAGGCTCAAAAATATATTAAGGCAGCAATGTTCCCATGCTAAAAAGATGAGGAGAAGGTGTTTGTAGGCAACTGGTAATCTCTGTCTCATGTGGGGAAGACACCTAAGGCAGGAAGCTTGAAGGAAAAAAAAAAATTAACTATAGAAAAAAACACTTCAACTTTACGCATAGTAAAATAGATTTTTTAAAAGGCACCATCAATAAAGTTTTAAAATACAAATAGCAATTTAAGAAAACTGTATGTCACATTTTTAGCAGAGAGAGGGTTGATTTCTATATATCTATATATTTAAGTGTATATTTATATAACTTTTTCAAGTATAAAACTAGGGGATATGAACAGGTAACTCAAAAAGAAGTATAAAAGGGAGCAACAAAGATATGAAAATATGTTTAGCCTAACTAGCAATCAATGAGATACAAATTTTGAGAAAACCTGAAAAACCAAATCAGACTGAGAAAGAGTAAGTAGAATGAACATATCCATGTTGGTGAGGGTGTGGGGAAGATGATACTCTTGTACATGCTAGTGAGTGTGTAAATTGGTACAACTTACTGGGGAGCAACTTGGCAATACATAACAAACTTTAAATGTAAACTTGTATCTTTTGACCAGGACATTTTAGCCTTAGAAATGTATACTCAGCATATTATAGGGTAAGTGCTTAAAAATGTAAGCACAAAGATGTTTGCTGAAAAATTGTTTGAAATAGTGAAACACCATAAACAACCTAAGTGTATAATAGTTAAGAATGGACTAGTTAAACTCATCATGACCCTCACCTGCCTTAATGCTACACCAACATTAAAGGGATGTTGCAGCTATGTTTTTTATTGACATGGACAGATACACATTAGAAGTGAAAAAGTAAGATTTTAAAAGTGTATATGAGATGATGCCATTTTAAATATATATTCACACCCAGTGCAGTGACTCGTACCTCTAATCCCAGCACTTTGGGAGGGCAAGGTGGGAGGATTCCTTGAGCCCAGAAGTTTGAGACCAGCCTGGCCAACATAAGGAAAAAGATACAAAAAATAAAAAGAAGAAGAAGAGCCAGCTGTGGTGGCTCATGCCAGTGGTTGCACTACTTGGGAGGATCAAGTGGAAGGATCTCTTGAGGCTAGGAGGTTGAGATTGCAGTGAAATGTGATCGCACCACTGCACTCCAGCCTGGGTGACAAAGTGAGACTCTATCTCAAAAGTAAATAAATAAATAAACATTTACATCAGCATGTACTTTTTGAAGGGTAAAATAAAAAAAAAAAAGTCTAGTTGAATATAGATGGAAATGTTAACAGAGATCATCTCTACATCTGGAATTACAAGTTATTTTTATTCCCTTTTGCTTTTTATATTTAAAAATTTGTTCTTCAGTGGCTAAGTACTGCATATGTAATTTTTAAAGAGAATTCTGTGGTTCTATTCTGCTGTTTTTAAAATGAAATATATCAGAATAACTTACTTCTCCAAACCTCACTGCAGATGGGTCTTGAAGTTTTAAACCTCATGAATTCTGTGGTCCCATTCCAGGTTCCTTAGTTAGATTTGGTGACAACCTCTCAAATGCCACATTCATCATGTTAGAGTTCATTTCTACTTTATTCATTCAACAGTCATTTTTGAGCATACACTATATAAGGCAGTTGGAATCCAGCATAGGTAAAAGATACAGTTGAGGTCCTCAACTTATATTTAGTCAAGGGGGAGGGTCAGACATATAAGCAAGTAAAGTGCAGTACAGTAGAATAAGCATGAGGTTAGAGGTATGCATTGGGGCTCTAGGAACAGAGAATAGCCAAAGCATGAGCTTGTAGAGGAGGCCAGGAGAGCTGGTGACATGCGTACCAAGTATGGAGAGACAAAGTGGTGCTAGTCAGGTGAGGGAGAGCAGGTGTGCAGGCATGAGGGTTTGTTTTAAAGTGAGAGCTGAGCAGGCATAGGACTTGAAAAGAAGAACCAGGGATAAGGAAGAAGTTGAAGACAAAGGGGGAGGGGGTATAATAAAGTCCCTGGGGAGATGGGAGATGATGAGGAGCCAGTGACCAAAAGAGGAAGAGGAACACTTCATCCTCTGAGAGTGGACAGAGGACCATCACTGATCACAGAATGATAAGAATGGGGTTGATGCAGAGATCATGTTGGGAGGGAAAGAAGGACATGAGGCAATTCTTTAGAGCCAAGCTGTAGTTAAGAGGGTCTTAGAAGTGCTGGAATCTCAAGGGCCTCTTGCCTCTCCTAAGATCACACCTGAGCCATTCAATACAAGTATTTCTGTATCCCAGAAGGACCTGGAGAACTGCATGGTCCTGTCTTTGAGGACTCTGTCTCACACATACCCTGAATGATCTGT
The DNA here is from genome assembly GCF_000951035.1 of Colobus angolensis palliatus. Lineage (NCBI taxonomy): Eukaryota > Metazoa > Chordata > Mammalia > Primates > Cercopithecidae > Colobus > Colobus angolensis. The sequence continues at coordinate 1,866,622 of NW_012114688.1, forward strand.
AGGGGTAGAACATGACTCTGTGCCTTCTCCTCTTTCAGTATACATTCATACCATTTACATATGTATCTTTCCTTCAAGAAAAGGATAAAATAATGCCCCAACATTATTTAGGCTGATTTATGCTGATTTTGAGAGATCAGAGACAAATCTGCTGTAAAAAGCACCTGCCACAGCATTGTATATCAAGAGGCACAAGAGTGATTTTGTTAGCTTATGATAAAAGTTACATGCTAGCCAGGCATGGTGGCACATGACTATTTTCTGAGCTACTTGGGAGGCTGAGGCAGGAGGAATGCTTGGGCCCAGGAGTTGGAGGCTGCCATGAGCCATGATTGTGTCACTGTACTTCAGCCTGGGCAACAGAGCAAGACATTATCTGAAGAAAAAAAAAAAAAAAAGCCAAGGCCAGGTGCAGTGGCTCACGCCTATAATCCCAGGACTTTGGGAGACCAAGGCAGGTAGATCACTTGAGGCCAGGAGTTCAAAACCAGCCTGGCCAATACAGTGAAACCCCGTCTTTACCAAAAAATACAAAACTAGCTAGGTGTGGTAGTATGTGCCTGTAGTCCCAGCTACTCGGGAGACTGAGGCAGGAGAATTGCTTGAATCCGGGAGGCAGAGGTTGCTGTGAGCCAAGATCATGCCACTGTACTCCAGCCTGGGCAATAGAGTGAGAGACCCTGTCTCAAAAAGAAAAAAAAAAAAAAGGAACGTGTGCTAAACCTACCAGCCAACGAGTAAAATGTATTAAATATTTCAAAGACCTAGCCCTTCCACTCAAGACCTCTTGAAACTATAGGAAGAGTCAGAAGCCAGTACAGTCATAAACACAGGCTCATAGAGATGGCAGAGACTGGGGCCCTAGGAGGTGAAGTAACAACCAAGATCATACATCTAATAGTGGCAGAGCTACATGGAAAACCAGACCAGCCTTGGGTGAGCACTTTTTCCAAATGCCTTCTGAACATTATAACTTCATACAGAAGCTCTCAGTGAAAATGGAGATGGGAAGAACATTGAGGCTAAAGGAAAGGTGACAGGCAGAAGGTGAGTTGTTAGCAGACTTTTGAAGGAAAGAACATGCCCCAGCAAACATCATGAGAGAGGAAATTCCAGGTTGGTTCCTGGCAAATGTGGTGACTCAGAGACCAAAGAACCCTAGACAATGCCAAGTTGATTTGCTTAGCTAATTCCAGAGAAAGCAGTGGTTAGAAAGGCTTTTTGGCTTTTTTACCTTAATACTCGGCAAAGGATCTTACAAACCATAGTGTTCAATAAATATTTGCTGAATGAGTAAATTTTATTCTCAAAAAATGAAACAAAACAAAAAGCCCATAACATAACTAGGATATCAAATACCAAGGCAAGTGAAGACAAGGAACCAAACCATTGCTGGGAATTCCAGTTCCTGACAAGATAGCCAGTACACTGTCTACAGCCTCTACCACTAAACCTGGCCCTGAAGCTGCTGCAGAAAAATACGATATGGATAGCTGAGTTCCCCCTAGTGGGGAATAGTGATGAAGCAGGGAGGACCAAGGGAGCTTTCTACTTGTTCTCTTGATTTTTTTACCTTGTTACCCTGTTGTGATCGCTGCCCAGGCATCTCTATGATGGGGTAGGAAATTCTGCAGAGCAGGGCGGAGTCACTGTCAAGGAAGCACTGGAACTTCACTGGGGAGGAGAGCTGGGAGCAAAGAGTGCCTGTGAGCTGGCTGACCCTTCGGCAATTTTTTCCTGCCACCCATCCCACAGGCCTGACAGTTTCAAACAAGAATAATAGCCCAATTCCCTCATGAAAAGTAGTGCCTACCACAGAGGTACTAGTTTGATTCTGGAGGTACACGTATGCCTAAGGGGTGCCTGGGAACAAAGAGCTCAGGTTATATCACTGCAGGGTCTCTGGCCTGGAGCTTTCCAAGCTGAAAAACCTCTCGTCCCTACCCTAAACATACATGGAGGACCATGAGCTACAGCTGTACTTTGACTCCTCTCCCCATAAAAAAAGAAAATCCAAGATTGTTGACCAATCAAAGGAAATAAAACACTATCCCAAAAGAAAAAAATCAAGACAAATGTGAAGACCACAAGCCCTGGGAATGACAGGCAACAAACCAGTATCATAGGAAACAGAACTAACGCAACAGATAGTATAAAAGATTAGAATAAATGTGAAAAGCATCCTTAGAAAGATAAGAGAGAATCAGAAACAGGTAGTTATGAAGAAAACGCAAACAGAGACAGTATGGAATGTTTAGGGTTTTTTTTATGTGATATTAAACAGATCACTTATTCACTCTTAAATATAGCATGTTTTAGGCCAAGCGTGGTGGCTCATGCCCGTGGCACTTTGGGAGGCCGAGACAGGGAGATCACTTGAAGCCAGGAATTTAAGACCAGCCTGGCCAACATGGCAAAACCCCTGTCTCTACTTAAAAAAAAAAAAAATAGAAAAATTAGCTGGGTGTGATGGTGCACACCTGTAATCCCAGCTACTCAGGAGACTGAGGCACAGGAATTGCTTGAAACTGGGAAGTGGAGGTTGCAGTGAGCTGAGACCATGCCACTTCACTCCAGCTTGGGTGACACAGTGAGATTCTGTCTCAAAAAAAAAAAAAGAAAAGAAAAAAATAAAAAGCACGTTTTATTAGAATAACCTCAAAGGGCCATTAAAGAAAATGATTTCAGTATTGTACAGCAACAAATAATAGTATCTAGCAAAAGTGGTTTTTTTTAACCTTTGAAGTTTCTAATATACTTTGTCTATTTAGAAAACAAACACATTTAGTTGTTTCCATCTCTTAAACTTCAGTTGCATTGCATTCTTCAAACATCTTTTCATATTAGGGCTTAATGTGGTTTGAACATTTTGCTAGAATAGTATTCTACTTTTGTCTGAGTGGTCAATTACATCTATCTTTTCCAGCATACAAACTCCAATATATTTAAGAGAATGCAAAAAAAGTTTAGTTATTGAAACAACTAACTCAGCCGATGGGATGAATAGCAGTGAGGACTGATCTGAAGATTAAATTAGCGAGATGAAGAGTAGGGGTGAAATTCTTCCAGAAGGTGTAAAAAAATGCATAAAGCAATTGAAAGATTAGAAAAATTGAAACACTGAAAGAGCAGAAATAGATGTTATATCAACCATCTAAAAGGAGTCAGAGTAGAGGGAAAAAATGGAGGGGAACAAATATTTAAAGACTACTGATCAAGAATATTACAGAGTGAAAGAAAGACATAAGATCTCAAGTGGAAAGAACTCAGAGTGCTAAACCCAACATAATTTTTTTTTTTCATTTTATCATAAAGTGTGAGGACCTTAAAGCCAAAGAAAAAAGTATAACAATATTTAGGGAGAAAAAAGCAAATCACCTACTAAGGAACAAGAATCAAAAGGACACTAGATATGTCAGTGTCTAAATATAAAATACATATAAAAATACAATAATATAATATCTTCAAATGGAAGAAAGGAAAGAACTTTAAATCCAGAAATGTTTCTCCAGCTAAACTATCATTTAAAAATGAGAGAGAACTGGCTGGGCACGGCAGCTCACACCTGTAATCCCAGCACTTTGGGAGGTCAAGGCGGGTGGATCACCTGAGGTCAGGAGTTCGAGACCAGCTTGGCCAACCTGGTGAAACCCTCTACTAAAAATACAAAAATTAGCTGGGGATGGTGGTGGGGGCCTGTAATCCCAGCTACTTGGGAGGCTGAGGCAGAAGAATCACTTGAAGCCAGGAGACAGAGGTTGCAGTGAGCCGAGATTGCACCACTGCACTCCAGCCTGGGCAACAAGAGTGAAATTCCATCTCAAAAAAAAAAAAAAAAATTAATTGAAATTAAAATTTAAAAAATTAAAAAGAGAGAGAACTTAAGTAATAAATTCAGAGGAACAAGATATAAGGATAAAAGAGAGAGAGAGAAGATGCAAATAAAACACCAAGCAAAACAAGAGGGAAAGAATATTTTCCCCTAGTAAAAGTAAACTTTCAAACCTAGGTGAAATAAACTTATCATTAAATATTGTAAAAGCTAAAATATTGGCACAAAAAATATTTTTCAAATTTTAAATAATAACTATTAGAGAGGTTGAAATAAGAATAAAAAACTTAGCCCAGTTGCAGTGGCTAATGCCCATAATCCCAGCACTTTGGGAGGCCAAGGCAGGCAGATCACTTGAAGCCAGGAGTTCCAGACCAGCCAGGCCAACATTGTGAAACCCTGTCTCTACAAAAATATAAAAATTAGCTAGGCATGGTGGTGCATACCTGTAGTTCCAGTTACTTGGGAGGCTGAGGCATGAAAATGGCTTGAGCCCAGGAGGCAGATGTTGCAGTGAGCCGAGATTATGCCACTGAACTCCAGCCTAGGTGACAAAGCAAGACTCTGTCTCAAAAAAAAAAGAAAAAAAAAAATAAAAAACTCATTTACATACAACATGCTCTCCAAAAAAGCCCCAACCCCAAATTGTTTTACAACTGAATTCTGAATTCAATGTTACTTCAAGTGGCTATGGAAAATATAAAATAAAGAAAGCTGTCTAACCTATTTCCTAAGACTAATTTAACTTTGGTATTAAAACCAGATAAAGGTAACACAAGGAAAGTTATTACCTAGATCACTTATGAACATTGACACATAACCTGATGAATGAGAGATGTGAATTCAACACATGTATTAAAAATTAGTGGAGGTTGGCCGGGCGCGGTGGCTCAAGCCTGTAATCCCAGCACTTTGGGAGGCTGAGACGGGCAGATCAGGAGGTCAGGAGATCGAGACCATCCTGGCTAACACGGTGAAACCCCGTCTCTACTAAAAAATATAAAAACTAGCCGGGCGAGGTGGCGGGCGCTTGTAGTCCCAGCTACTTGGGAGGCTGAGGCAGGAGAATGGCGTAAACCCGGGAGGCGGAGCTTGCAGTGAGCTGAGATCTGGCCATTGCACTCCAGCCCGGGCCACAGAGCAAGACTCTGTCTCAAAAAAAAAAAATTAGTGGAGGCCACGCGCAGTGGCTCACACCTGTAATCCCAGCCCTTTGGGAGGCTGAGTTGGGTGGATCACTTGCGATTAGGAGTTCAACACCAGCCTGGCTGACATGGTGAAACCCTGTATCTACTAAAAATACAAAAATTAGCCGGGCGTCGTAGCATGTGCCTGTAATCCCAGCTATTCTGGAGGCTGAGACAGGCCAATCACTTGAATCTGGGAGGGGACAGTTGCAGTGAGCCGAGATCGCGTGATTGCCCTCCAGCCTGGGCAACAGAGCATCTCAAAAAAAAAAAAAAAAAAAACCTAGTGATGATACTTTCAGTTTCCAGTCTAGCATCTGAGGCACTTTGGAGTTAATCATTCTGTCATAATAACAAGTAAACACTCAACAAACTGGAAAATCAATACTTCTTTGACCTATGAGAGAAGTGAGGCTATATGGCAAGCCACTGCCCTGAAAATTGAAGAGATAGACAGGTAGATACAGAGAATCACAAATTACCATAGCAAAAATCCCCAAGCAGAAAACTTCATGGGAACCAGTGCTGAGGTAGGAAAACCTGAACTGTAACTCACAAATTGCTGGAGGCTCAGAACGGACAAATCTGAGAGTTTAAATCTCCACTGGGGATCAGTCATAGGAGGTCCTCACAGTTTTGTGAGTTTTACCATAAGGAGCTTGACCAGGGGCTGGGTGCGGTGGCTCATACCTGTAATCCCAACACTTTGGGAGGCTGAGGCCGGCGGATCACTAGAGGTCAGGAGTTCGAAACCAGCCTGACCAACATGGTGAAACCCCATCTCTACTAGAAATGCAAATTAGCCAGCATGGTAGTGCATGCCTGTGATCCCAGCTGCTTGGGAGGCTGAGGCAGGATAATCACTTGAACCCAGGAGGCAGAGGTTGCAGTGAGCTGAGATGGTGCCACTGAACTCCAGCCTGGGTGACAGAGCGAGACTGTCTCAGGAGCAAAAATAAATAAATTAAATAAATAAATAAATAAATAAATGGAGCTTGATCAGGTTCTCGCAGTGAATATCAGAAAAATCTCCCATGTTTCTCTCAGTGGGAGGGAAAAAGGAGCCGTTATAAAATACATCAGAGTTGGCCAGGTGCAGTGGCTCATGCCTTGCAATTCCAGCACTTTGGGAGGCCAAGGCGGGCAGATCACTTGAGGTCAGGAGTTTTGAGACCAGCCTGGCCAACATGGCAAAACCCTGTCTCTACTAAAAATAAAATTAGCCAGGTGTGGTGGTGCGTGCCTGTAATCCCAGCTACTTGGGAGGCTAAGGCAGGAGAATCACTTGAACCCAGAAGGCGGAGGTTGCAGTGAACCAAGATCACTCTACTGCACTCCAGCCTGGGTGACAGAGTGAAACTCCACCTCAAAAAAAAATACACCAGAGTATTCTGTTCTTAACAAGCCCTGCCCTCCAAGGAAACGGTTTTAACAGGGCTAAACTATTGGAGTTTTATCAGAACCTAACCAACCTGGTGGGGGGAACATATCTAATTCCATCCTAGTCTGGCCTTCTATATGGAGGGAAAGGAAATACCCAACTCCAATCCCCTCTATTCTTCTAGGTGGGAGAAGGAAAATACCCAACTCCAGGCCACTGTAGCCATCCTATCCCACTTAAGGGAGGAAAACTGATAAGCACTGGCAAGTTCCCAGTCCAGAAGCACAGGGTTATAGAACGCTTCCTCTCCCCCAACACCTTTCTACCACATTACTAAAAGCCCATTTACTGCATATTCTTTTGCTCAGTAAATCGTATCCACTTTTCAACAAAAAATTATGAGGCATACTAAAAGGCAAAAAGCAAACAAACAACAACAAAACAGCAGTTTGTTGAGACAGCAAGCATCAGAACCATACTTGGATATGGCAGGGATGTTGGAATTATCAGACCAAGAATTTAAAACAACTATGATTAATATGCTAAGGGCTCTAACAGTTAAAGTAGAAAACCTGCAAAAACCGATGGGCAGGGTAATCAGAGAGATTAGAATTCTAAGAAAGAATCAAAAAAGAAATGCTAGAGATCAAAAACAGTGTAACAAATGAAGAATGTCTTTGATGGGTGATTTGTAAAAGAGACATATCTGGGAGAGGAGTTTTTAAGCTTCAAGATATGTCAATACAAACCACTAAAACTAGCCGGGCGTGGTGGCTCAAGCCTGTAATCCCAGCACTTTGGGAGGCTGAGACGGGTGGATCACAAGGTCAGGAGATCGAGACCATCCTGGCTAACACGGTGAAACCCTGTCTCTACTAAAAATACAAAAAACTAGCCAGGCGAGGTGGCGGGCGTCTGTAGTCCCAGCTACTCGGGAGGCTGAGGCAGGAGAATGGCGTAAACCCGGGAGGCGGAGCTTGCAGTGAGCTGAGATCCGGCCACTGCACTCCAGCCCGGGCGACAGAGCAAGACTCCATCTCAAAAAAAAAAAAAAAAAAAAACCACTAAAACTGAAAAGCAAAGAGAACAAAGACTAAAAAAAGTAACAGCATATACAAAATCTGTGGAACAACTACAAAAGATGTAACATACACATAATGGAAATACCAGAAGGTAAAAAAAAGAGAAAGGAATAAAAGAAATACTTGAAACAATAATGAATGAGAATTTCTCAAATTAATGTCAGACACCAAACCACAGACCCAGGAACCTTAAAGAACACCAAACAGGGTAAATGGCACCCTCCACCCACAACAAATACTATACCTACATACATCATTCAAACTGCAGAAAATCAAAGATAAAGAAAAAAACTCTTCAAAGAAACCACAGGAAAAAGAAAACTTATCAATATAAGACCAAAGATAAGAATTACATCTAACTTCTTCAAAGAAAACATGCAGGCTGGGCGCAGTGGCTCACACGTGTAATCCCAGCACTTTGGGAGGCTGAGGCGGGCAGATCACAAGGTAAGGAGATCGAGACCATCCTGGCTAACACGGTGAAACCCCGTCTCTACTATAAAAAATACAAAAAACTAGCCGGGCGAGGTGGCGGGCGCCTGTAGTCCCAGCTACTCGGGAGGCTGAGGCAGGA
>NW_012114688.1:1875417-1884673 GCF_000951035.1 Colobus angolensis palliatus
AGTTCAAGACCAGCCTGGCCAACATGGTGAAACCCTGTCTCCACTAAAAATACAAAAATCAGCTTGGCATGGTGGCAGGTGCCTGTAATCCCAGCTACTTGGGAGGCTGATGCAAGAGAATTGCTTGAACCTGGGAGGCAGAGGTTGCAGTGAGTCGAAATCATGCCACTGCACTCCCCCCTGGGTAACAAAGTTAGACTCCGTCTCAAAAAAGAAAAGAAAAGAAAAAAAAGAAACCATGCAAGCAAGAAGAGAGTAAAATATTTAAAGTATTGAGAGAAAAAAGCCCACCAACCTAGCAGTCTATACCCTGTGAAATTATCCTTCAAAAGTGAAGGAGAAATAAGGACTTCCCAGATAAAGATTGAATAAATTTGTTGCCAGTAGACCTGCCTAGCAAAAAAATGTGAATTTGTCAAAGAGAAGGAAAATTAGATAAGTCAGAAACTTGGAACTATATAGAAAAAGGAAGAACATCAAAGAAGAAATAAGTGAAGGTAAAATACAAACTTTAATTACTCTTTTTTTTTTTTCTTGTGACAGAGTCTCGCTCTGTCACCATGCTGGAGTGCAGTGGCATGATCTTGGCTCACTGCAACTTCCAACTCCCTGGTTCAAGCAATTCTCCTGCCTCAGCCTCCCAAGTAGCTGGGATTACAGGTACGTGCCACCATACCCAGCTAATTTTTGTATATTTAGTAGAAACGGGGGTTTCACTATGTTGGCCAGGGTGGTTTCAATCTCCTGACCTTGTGATCCACCCGCCTCGGCTTCCCAAAGTGCTGGGATTACAGGCGTGAGCCACTGCACCCAGCCAATTATTCTTACTCTTTGTTTTTTTTTTTTTTCGAGACGGAGTTTCCTTCTTGTTGCCCAGGCTGGAGTTCAATGGCGTGATCTCAGCTCACCACAACCTCTGCCTTCCAGGTTCAAGTGATTCTCCTGCCTCAGCCTCTCTAGCAACCGGGATTACAGGCATGTGCCACCACGCCCAGCTAATTTTGTATTTTTAGTAGAGACGGGGTTTCTCCATGTTGGTCAGGCTGGTCTCAAACTCCCAACTTCAGGTTGGCCAATTATTCTTATTCTTAATCGACCTAACAGCAGTTTATTCAAAACAACAATAGTAACAATGTATTTGATTACATATGTTTGTGTATTACAAATGCTTATGCATGCTTATATATAAGTGAAATGAATGATAGCAATGAATCCCAGCAAGGGATAAGAGGGAGGACTTTGGATTATTTTGCTATTTAAGGTATTTCTGCTACTCATGAAGCAGTATATTGTTATTTGAAAGTGTACTTGAATTAGTTGTAAATGTATATTGCAAACAGTAAAGCAAACACTAAAAACCATTTTAAAAGAAATATAACTGATATGCTAAAAAGGGGCAGAAAATGAAATCATATAAACTGATCAATTAAAACCACAAATGGCAAAAAAAGAATGACAAAACAAGGGATAGATGACAAAGGCAACAAATAGAAAATAGTAACACATGTAGTACACATTACTCCAACTCCATCAAGTTATTTTGAACATCACTGGACTAAAAACAGCAATTACAAAACAGTCAAAGTGGATAAAAAACAAGACTCAACTATAGTTGTCTATAAGAAACCAACTTTAAATATTTAGACATATAGACTGGCAGTGTGGCTCATGCCTGTAATCTCAGCACTTTGGAAGGCTAAGGCAGGCGGATCACTTGAGGTCAGGAGTTCAAGACCAGCCTGGCCAACATAGTGAAACTCTGTCTCTCCTAAAAATACAAAAATTAGCCGGGTGTGGTGGTGCACGCCTATCATCTCAGCTACTTGGGAGGATGAGGCAGGAGAATCGCTTAAACCCAGGGGGCGGAGGCTGCAGTGAGCTGAGATCACACCACTGCACTCCAGCCTGTGAGACAGAAGGAGACTCCGTCTCAAAATAAATACATACATTTTAAAATAGACACATATAGAGCAAATGTAAACAGATAGAGAAAGATATGCCATGTTAACATTAGCCAAAAAGCTGGAGTAGCTGTATTAATTTCAGACAGAACAGACTTCGAAGCAGAGAAAGTTATCAATGGTAACTGGGAGCATTACTTAATGATAAAGGAGTCTATTCTCAAAGAAAACATAACAATCTTTAATGTGTATGGACTTAACAACAATCAAAATGCATAAGCCAAAAACTGATAGAACTGCAAGGAGAAATAGATGAATCCACTATCATAGTCAGACTTCAAGACCACTGTGTCAGAAATGGACAGATCCTGCAGATAGGACAAAGACTGCAGACAGAAAATCATTAAAGACAAAGTTGAACTCAACAGCATCCTCAATCAACTAAACATAATTGACATCTGTAGCCAACTTCATCTAACACCAGCATAATACACATTCTTCTCATGCTTATATGGAACATTCACCAAGATAGACCATATTCTGGGCCATAAAATACACTTTAACAAATTTTAAAAAATAGGTATCATGTACTGTCTGCTCCCAGACCACAGGGGAAATAAACTAGAAATCAGTAACAGAAAGATAACTGGAAAATCCCAAAATAGAGATTAAACAACACACTTCTAAATAAAACATTGCTCAAAGAATAAGAGACCAATTTCTCAAGAGAAATTTTGAAATAGTTTGAACTAATTGAAAATAAAAATAAAACATCAAAATTTATGGAATGCAGCAAAATCAGTGCTTAGAGGAAAATTTATAACATTGAATGAATACATTAGAAAAGAAGAGAGGTGTAAAATCAATAATCTAAGCTTTTGCCTTAGGAAACTAAAAAAATAATGGATCAAATAACCCCAAAGTAAGCAAGTAGTAACAATAGTAATAATCAGAGCAGAAATAAATGAAATTCAAAACTGGAATAAAGAGATAATTAATGGAACCAAAAGCTGAATCTTTAAAAAGATCAATAAAATTTATAAAATTTCTAGCCAGGTTAACTAAAAAAAAGAGAGAAAGAGGATGAAAATTACCAATATCATAAATAAAAAGGGGCTCTCATCACTGATCCCATGGATATTAAAAGGATAATAATCAAATACTATGAACAACTCTGTGCCCACAAATTTGATAATCTAGATGAAATGGACCAATTCATAAAAGACACAATCTGCCAAAACTAACACAAGAGGAAATAGACAATTTGAATAGGTCTATACCTATTAACGAAATGGAATCAATAATGAATAACCTTCCAAAGCAGAAGGAACCAGCCTCAGATGAGTTCACTGGTGAATTCTACCATATATTTAAGGAAAAGAAATCATACTAATTATCTACAATCTCTTCCAGGAGATAAAGCCAGAGAAAACACTTCCAAACTCATTCTATTAGGCCAAATACCAAAATCAAAAATATTACAAAAAAAAAAAAAAAAGGCAGACCAGTATCTCACATGAACATAGATGTAAAAATCCTCAACAAAATATTAGCAAATCAAATACAACAATATATGAAAAAAAATTATCCTCCATGACCAGTGTAGTGGGATTTACTCCAGGTATGCAAAGCTGGTTCAATATTTAAAAATCAGTTAATGTGACTGAGCATGGTGGCTCATGCCTGTAATCCCAGCACCTTAGGGGGCCGAGGTGGGAGGATCGTGTGAGCCCAGGAGTTTGAGACCAGTCTGGGAAACATAGCAAGATCTTGTCACTCCTTTTTTTTTTAATTAAAAAAAAGAAAAAATCAAATAATGCAATTCATTATATAACAGGCTAAAGAAGAAAATCAGATGATCATATCAATAGATGCAGAAAAGGCATTTGACAAAAGCCAACATGCATTCATGATTAAAAACTTTTGGCAAACTAGGAAGAGAAGGGAATTTCATCTACCTGATAAAAAAAAATCTGCAAAAACCCTACAGTTAATATCATATTTAATGATGAGAAACTGGAAGCTTTTCCACTAAGATAAGGAACAAACCAAGGATGTCTCCTTTCATCCACTGTATTGGTGAAACAATAGACAAATAAATCAATGATATAGAATAGATAATCAAGAAATAGGCTCACATAATTGTATTCAAGTGATCTTTACAAATGAACAATGGTAATACAATGGAGCAAAGACAGTCTTTTCAGCAAATGGTGCTGGAACAACTGGACATTTATATGCAAAAATAAATGAATCATAGACCTTAACTCTTCACAATAAATTAACTCAAAGTGCATCATAGACTTAACTATAAAATGAAAAACTATATAACTTTCAGAAGATAACATAGGAGGAAATGTAGATGACACTGGGTATGGCAATGACTTTTTAGATACAAGACCAAGGACATGATCTATGAAAGAAAGAATTGGTATGCTGAACTTCATTAGAATTAAAAATGTCTGCTCTGTGAGAGACACTATCGAGAGAGTGAGAAGACACAGACTACAGAAAATACTTGCAAAAGACATACTTTATAAAGCACTGTTATCCAAAATATACAAAGAACACTTAAAATTTAACAATAAGAAAAGGGACAACCAATCAAAAATTAGCAAAAGATGCAACTGACACCTCACCAAAGAAGATGGCAAATAGGCATGTAAAATGATGACCAACATCATATGTTATTAGACAATTGCAAATTAAAGCAACAATGAGGTATCACTATACACCTACTAGAATGGCTAAAATCTAAAACATTGAGAACACAAAATGCTGGCAAGGATGTGGAGTAACAAAAACTCTCAGTCAATGCTAATGGGCATGCAAAATGGAAGAGCCACTTTGGAGAAATTGGCAGTTTCTTACAAAACCGAACATACTCTTACCATATGATCTAGCAATCACACTCTTTGGTATTTACCCAAATGGGCTCAAAACTTATATCCACACAAAAACCTGCACATGAATGTTTACATGGTTTTGTCTACAATTGCCAAAACTTGGGGAAAAAAAAACAAGATATTATTCAGTAGGTGAATAGATAAATAAATGTTGGTTCTTGTAGATAATTAAATATTACTTGGTGGTAAAAACAAACGAGTTCTCAAACCACGAAAAGATCTGGAGTACCCCTAAATGCATGTAACAAAGTGAAAGAAGCCAATCTGAAAAGGCTACATACCCGCTGGGCGCGGTGGCTCACGTCTGTAATCCCAGCACTTTGGGAGACTGAGACGGGCGGATCACGAGGTCAGGAGATCAAGACCATTCTGGCTAACACGGTGAAACCCCGTCTCTACTAAAAGTACAAAAAAACTAGCCGGGCGAGGTGGCGGGCGCCTGTAGTCCCAGCTACTTGGGAGGCTGAAGCAGGAGAATCGCTTGAACCCAGGAGGTGGAGGTTGCAGTGAGCCAATATCATGCCACTGCACTCCAGCCTGGGGGACAGAGCGAGACTCCGTTCCCCCCGCAAAAAAAAAAAAAAAAAAAAAGGCTACATACTGTATGATTCCAGATATATGATGTTGTGGAAAAGGCAGAACTATAGATAAAGGATTCAGTGGCTGCCAAGGGTGGAGGAAGGGAGAGATGAATACATGAAGCACAGAGGACTTTTAGGGCAGTGAAACCACTCTGTATGATACTATAATAGTGAATACATGTTATTATACATTTGCCTAATCCCATAGAATGTACAACATCAAGAATAAACCCTACTGTAAATGATGAACTTTGGTGAAAATGATGTGTCAATGTAGGTTCATCGATTGTAACAAATGTTCCACTTTGATACAGGATTTTGATATTAGGAGAGGCTGTGCATATGTAGGGACAGAGGTATATGGGATATCTCTATACCTTCTGCTCAATTCTGTTTAGAACCTAAAACTGTTTCTAAAAAGTAAAGTCTATTTTTCAAAAGTCTCAGTCAAAAAAGAAAACTACAGAATGATCAAGTAGGGTTGATCCCAAGAATACAAGGATGGGTCAATATCAGAAAAATGTATCCATGTAATTTATCACATTAGAACTGAAAGAGAGAGAAAAAAAGGATATGTTTTTACCAGATGTAAAAAAAAAAAAAGTTAAAAAACTTTAATAAATAAATGTATTTCATAAAAATAAAAACTCTGAAAACTATGAATAAAAGAAAACTTTTTAACATTTTAAAGACTTTCTACCAAAAACATGCAGCATACATGATCTCAAGGAAACGATATAGGCACGTTCTCTTGAAAACTTGCAATAAGATAGGAACCAAAAAAGGAAATAAGGAATTTAATTCAAAGATTGTAAAAAGGATATGTTTTAAGTGTGTTGCTAATAAAATTATTTACATGAAACATTCAGCAAGGGCAGTAGACAAATTATTAGTTTAGTAGGTTTGCCAGAATAACGCACACAGACTAGCAGTAGAAAAAGTAGTGGAAAATAAAATGCCATTTAAAGAGCAAACCAAAAGTATTGGCCAGGTGTGGTGGCTCATACCTGTAATCCCAGCACTTTGGGAGCCAAGGTGGATGGATCACTTGAGGTCGGGAGTTCAAGACCAGCCTGGCCAACATGGTGAAACCCTGTCTCATTGAAAATACAAAAATTAGCCAGGCGTGGTGGTGCATGCCTATAATCCCAGCTACAGGGGAGGCTGAGGCAGGACAATCGCTGGAATCCAGGAGGCAGAGGTTGCAGTGAGCCAAGATCACGCCACTGCACTCCAGCCTGAGTGACAGAGTGAGATGGTCTCAAAAAAAAAAAAAAAAAAAAAAAGGCCAGGCACAGTGGCTCATGGCTATAATCCTAGCATTTTGGGAGGCCGGGGCAGGTGGATCACCTGAGGTCAGGAGTTCAAGACCAGCTTGCTAAAATACAAAAATTAGACGGGCATGATGGCAGGTGCCTGTAATCCCAGCTACTCAGGAGGCTGAGGCAGGAGAATCGCTTGAACCCAGGAGACAGTAGTTCCAGTAAGCCGAGATCATGCCACTGCACTCCAGCCTGGACAGCTGAGCAAAACTCCGTCTCAAAAAAAACAAAAAAAAGCATAAAGGGTCTAGGAATTAACCTAACAAAGAACACATAGAAACTTTAAGGAGGAATTTTTAAAACTCCATTAAATGATATAGAAGATGACTCTGACAAACAGATGCTAAAAGCTATATGGAAGTATAAAGTTTCATGAATATCTAAGACCATTTTGAAAAAAAGAAGAGCACCGGGCATGGTGACTCATGCCTGTATTCCCAGCACTTTGAAAGGCTGAGGCAGACGGATCACTTGAGTCAGGAGTTGGAGACCAGCCTGGCCAACATGGTGAAACTCCATCTCTACTAAAAATACAAACAATTAGCCAGGCATGGTGGCACATGCTTGTAATCCCAGCTACTCAGGAGGCTGAGGCAGGAGAATAGCTTGAACCCCAGAGGCGGAGGTTGCAGTGAGCCAAGATTGCACCACTGCATGCCAACCTAGGCAACAGAGGGAGACTCTGTCTCAAAATAAATAAATAAATAAAATAAAGAAGAGCAAAAAGGAAAGGACTTCACTGACCAAATAGTCAGAAATTACAAAGCCTGGTAACATGAACACTATTTTCTGGTAAAGTGGTCAACCCAGACACAGACCCATGATTATATGAAACTTGGTATATGACAGGGATGAGAGCCAAATGTGATGACACAGGGAAAAATTGACTCACCAGGTGGAAAAATAGTAAAATTTATTCTCCCCCATTAAAAAAAACTCTTTTGTTGGATTTGAATTTAAAAACCTAAATGTGAAAGGTAAAACAAAACCAACAGGAGAAAAGGTAGTTGAGTATCTTCATGACCCTAGAATAGAAGGATGTCATAAATAAGACGTAAAGTACACAAGCCATGGATAGATTTATCAACATCAAAGTAGCTATATATGTGTCATTAAGTTATCAGAGAGTTGACAGGCTAGGGTAAGATACTGTTGAAAACTGGTAAGTTAAGACTAAAATCTAGAATACAAAAAGCTGTCTGCAAATCAGAGAGAATGCAGGAAACCCAATGGAAATGAGTGAAGTATATGAATTGGCAGTTCACAGAAGGAGAAAGTCAAATAACTAGTAATATATGAAAAGAAACTCAGCTTCATAAGAAATCAGAAAAATGGCGGGGTGCAATGGCCCACATCTGTAATCCCAGCACTTTGGGAGCCCGAGGCGGGTGGATCACCTGAGGTCAGGAGTTTGAAACCAGCCTGGCCAATATGGTGAAACCCCGTCTCTACTAAAAATACAAAATTAGTCGGGTGTGGTGGCACACACCTGTAGTCCCAGCTACTCGGGAGGCTGAGACAGGAGAATTGCTTGAACCTGGGAGGCGGAGGCCGCAGTGAGCTGAGATGGTGCCACTGCACTCCAGCCTGGGCAAGATAGAGCAAGACTCCATCTCAAAAAAAAAAAAAAATCAGAAAAATGAAAATAAAACCACAATTAAATACCACTTTATATATACCAGATTGATAAAAATTAGAAAATCAGAGAATACTCTGGTATATTGGTGGAGAAATGAAAGCCTGCATGCTTTTCTTGCTGGAATGTGAACTGGCTATTTTAGAGATGAATCTGGCAGTATTTTGTAAAACAATATGTGAATTTGCTCTATAATCAAGCAAGTCTATGCATATATATCCAGAAACACAGAAACATTCTTGCAAAGGCACACAAGAGAACATGCAAGAGAATATTCATTGCATCCTTGTTTGTGTTTGCAAACACTCCAAAAGAACTTCCTGCTTGTCACTCAATTATTGGACAAGTAAAGGGTTTAGGTAGCAGTCTGAAAAAATGAGTCGGATTTACATAATAGCAGCAGGATGTTTATGTCGCAGAAACATAATGTTGAGTGAAAAAAAGAAAAAGCATTAGATTTATCTCCCAATACATTTCATGAAAATTCAACACATATGCACAAAATAACACTAAATTTCAAGGACAGGAATTTGTCTAAATAAATATATGAAAGATGGATTAGAAAGATGCCTAATATATTCACAAAGATTAGGCACCTTTGAGGCCATAGAAATAGAAAAAGGAATGGAGCCAGGCATGTTGGCTCATGCCTGTAATCCAAGCACTTTGAGAGGTTGAGGCAGGAGGATCACTTGAGCCCAGGAGTTTGAGATCAGCCTGGGCAATGTAGCAAAACCTTGTCTCTGTCTAACCAAAAAAAAAAATTAGCTGTGTGTAGTGACATGCGCTTGTGATCCCAGCTACTCAGGAGGCTAAGGTGGGAGGATCACTTGAATCTGGGAGGTTGAGGCTGCAGTGATCTGTGCTTATGACACTGCACTCCAGCCTGGGTGACACAGCAAGACCCTGT
>NW_012114688.1:1884915-1907717 GCF_000951035.1 Colobus angolensis palliatus
AAAGGGAGGAAGGGGAGGAAAAGAAAAAAGAAAAGAAAAGAAGAGAGAGAAAGGAATGGAAGAAGAAGGGGAGAATAATTGTGCACATGACATTTTATGTAATGTTTGAACAAGCTGATGTTGTTAGTTCTCCATGAACTGAGAAATGGAATGAACTTAAATCTGTGACTCCAAAGTCTTTAAAAGTAAGTAGATATTCTTCCAAAAACTTCGTTGGGATAAGCTGTTTGGCTCTTTTTGTTGTTGTTTAAATCTTTATCCCTCCTCTTTTTAAATTTTGTTTCTCCTCTTTCTGCCCGATAAAGGGTTGCTAGCTCCTCGCCAGGTCTCTGCAAACTCAGAGAGCATGGGCAACATTCTGGTGACTTGGCAGCCTCCCAGGAAAGGTCTCTCTGCTGTTCAGGAGTACGTGGTGGAATGGAGACAGCTCCATCCAGGGGACGACACACAGATCCCTCTAAACTGGCTGCGGAGTCCCCCTTACAATGTGTCTGCTCTGATTTCAGGTACCTAATCGTTTACCTTCCTTCTGGAGGGTTACTAAGTTCACATTTGTTTGGGGAAACTGCAGAGAAGAGCCAGAACCCTGCCTTCAATTACAGGTGGCTAGATGATAAGAGAGACTGATGACCTAGAGTCCATCCAGCAGCACTTTAGAATACTCCACTGCAGACATAAATGACCAACTGGTTGACCAAAAACTCTATTTTTACGGAAAATCCATATCTTTAGCACAATGCCAAAGAAGATGAATGAATAATTGAACCAAACAAGTATGGCTGAGAGCTAAATTAACTAGCCAGTGTAATAGACACCTTTGTTTATCATAGCACACTGCATGATAATACATGAGGCCATCCTTAACTGTGTGGGGAATTCATTTATTTAATAACTCTCAAAGCAATCATTTTCAGTAAGAGTCGGTATGGCCATTGTATAAATGAGGATACCAGGAAATCCTTCATTCCCAATTCTGCTACTTATTGTGTAGTAATAAATCCAGAGTTATCTATATGACAGTTGGTATTTCTAATCCTCAGTTTCCTAATATGTCAGTGGTTAGAATCAAGTGAGAGGACGCATTTGAAAATACATTAAAATGATTGGGCAGAACTTAATGTCATTGTTAAGCATAAATTCAGCACTGAATTGAATCAGTGGTTTAAAGTTCTGGCTCTGCAGCCATACTACCTGAGTTTGAGTCTTGGCTCTGTCTGTGTGATCTAGGGCAAGTTACTTAACCCGTTTGTGCCTCAGTTTCCTCATCTGAAAAAGTAGGACAATAATATTAGCTACCTCACTGGGTTATTGTGAAGACTAGCTGAATTACTTCGTGGAAAACGTTTTGAACAGTGCCTAATACATTTTAAGGGCTCAGTAATTTAGCTCTCATCAATATTACTATTATTACATGAGACAGAGCTAATATTTTAAGGTTTTCAAGCTCTAAATCCTATAATGTCTCTATAACAATCATTATACCTGTCTAGGAGGATATACACACCCTGCTTAAGGTGACAAGATTTACACAAATGAAATAAATAGCACACTGCATGATAATACATGAGTTCATCCTTAACTGTATACCTCTTTAACAGTCTTGCTGCTCAGAGTTCTAGCAGGTTAATTTTTCGTCACTACCCTTAAATAGAATGCTGCCTACATAACCCAGTAAGCATCCAAAGGAAGATGACCGAGTTTATTAGGAGCCTGGAACTTCTAACCTGGAAACCATTTAGCCTAGAAAAGAGAATTCTAGATGGGCATGGGAATGGGACGGCTTGATGGCTGTTGCTGGTTTTGACTTTACACACACAAGAGTATGTTTTCCTTTGTTACTCTGGAGAGAAAAACTAAAGCCCTGTGTGGAAATTATAAAAGAAGTAGCTATCAGCTCAATTTTGAAAAAGAAGTGTCCTGCCTTTGATGGTCTCTAATGGGACAATCGATTACCTCTCAAGGCAGTGTGTTCCCTGTCCCTAGGGTTTTTGCAGTAGAACCAGTTTTCTTTCAGGGCTGTTATGCCCATCAAATCAGGTGAAAGTGAATAGAAAAAGCATTTACCAAACTTTAAGCTGCTATGAAATTGTAAACATTATTATAAGCTGTATTAGGACTTATCCCTGTGGGATAGTTTGAACTATATGGCAAGAGAGATGTTTTCCATACTTAGTGAAATAAGTGTCTTTATGCACTTTAGAAATAATATTCATTTGAATTAAATCAATATACTAGGCTGGGCACGGTGGCTCACGCTTGTAATCCCAACACTTTGGGAAGCGGAAGTGGGCAGATTCCCTGAGGTCAGGAGTTCGAGACCAGCCTGGCCAACATGGCGAAACCCCATCTCTACTACAAATACAAAAATTAGTTGGGCGTGGTGGTGGGCGCCTGGAATCCCAGCTACTCAGGAGGTTAAGGCAGAATAATTGCTTGAACCGGGGAAATGGAGATTGCAGTGAGCCGAGATTACGCCATTGCACTCCAGCCTGGGTGACAGAGTGAGACTCCATCAAAAAAAAAAAAAACTATATACTAATGAATAAAATGACTTTATTAAAGTTGTTCTCCTGCTTGGAAACACTTGGTTAGGTATTAGTTTATGTTGATATTACAGTCTGGAAATAAACACTTAAATATTATTTTAACAATTCATGGTTATTATTAATTCAAAATGGCCCCCCCACTCACTGTTACTGATTTTCACCAGCATCTGGCTGGGGCAGATTTGGGCATTTTGGAGTGGGCCAGAATACAGCCCAGCTCTTGATTTATAGGTTGATGGAGGCTAGGCTAGAGACTAGTCCTGTTCTGTCTGGGTGAAAATGCTTCTGACCATATAGAGCCACTCCTTTTACAAATATATAACATCATGGTGTCTAAAAAACCTTCCCTGCGCCTAGAGTTGTTGGGGGCCCTCTTCTGCCCTCTTTTGCCTTCTTCCTTGTTACCATTGAATGTTTGCCTTCTCCCACACTTACGAGTTGAAATTAGCTTTCTGCAGAAAAACCACCGAAGTGATGGTTTATAAACATGGGGGCAGGGACTTTGCTGAAGGGTACTAGGTATGTATGTATGTATGTGAGTGGGGGGAAATGAGTCTGGAAATTGCAGCCAGACTCTAGAAAGGAAAAAAAAGTCTTAGGAGTATGGGCTTCATCCACTGAAGGTTTTGAGGTGGGGAGCAGATATTGTTAGGGAGTATTCATACAAGAATCAGCCAGTAAAATAGGAGTTCCTGAGGCCAGAACTGGGGAACAAGCTTGCTATGAGGGCTCTACTCCTGGTGGAAAGGGAAATGTCAGCTGAGTTCCGAAGCCATTGTCTTCTCTCCTCCACTAAAGGTGAGCCATTCACAAAAATAAACCACAGCTTCTAATGCAGCAGTTTCCAAGGCCTCTGTCCTGAATTCACATTTTGGATGGCAAAATACAAGGGAACTGTCTGCCTAATGAGCTTATCTGGAACTCCCATGCCTCCATAAGGCAGTGGTTGGTTGGCCCCTTTCATGACTAGGGGCAGAACAGCCAGGCACTGGGGGCTGAAAGCTACTCACTGGCCCCTCCCACATGAAACATGATTTCATATTCCATGTTGCCCTTTGGGCTTCTTGGTGTCAATCCCACCCACGAGGAGTCTTTGGATTACCATACTAAGCTGACTGTGTCCTTTTCTCCACTTCACTTGGTTCATGAACTCAAATTGGAATTTACCCATGGCATGTGTTCTGATCTTGTCATGGTGTCTTCTGACAGCACTGGTTGTGCAACTGAGTTTTATGTGCTATTTACTGGAATATTTAATGGGCAATGGATTTTCATATAATATACACATAATTTAATAAATTATTCTATGATATAAAATTATTCTTCCTGAAAAAAAAAAGTTAAACCCTAATCAACTGTCAGTGTAGGGGACCCTGGCTACCTATCAGCTGGGCATTAATCAATACTGGAGAGGGTCCTTACTTTGCCTCTCTGATACTATAGTTACCTAGTAGGAGTTATCTCTTTTTCCTTTAAATGTTCATTTGAAATGTAAAAGTATATCAGGAGAGGTATCTATTAAAGGGGCCTTTGTTCACAAGCAGTAGAAATCTGAGATTCATGGAAATAAGGAATTCTGGCGGGGAAGAAAGACTTGCCAATAAGCTTCATGACTGACAGAAAATTGAAAATGTGGCCGTTTAAAAGCCAGGAAGGAGCATTAACAATTCCCAAGTACCTTTTAAATCTTCCAGGCTGGGAGGCAACTGAAATCTAACTGGAACATAGAGGGAGAGGAGGTGGGGTAACAAGGGGTTGGATTGCACCCAGAGCATCCTGGTTAGTTATGCCTGAGTGTGTCATCTGCCCTGTCAGATCTTGGTAAGCATCATGGAATTAGAAAAGCCATTCAGGTTCTATGCCTGCAAAATTCCAGCCTCACTTTCCTGTAAACTGCAAATGCTTTATTTGTAGAAATCAAAAGGTTTTTTTTCTTGAAGGCAAGTTGTTTGGTTTGTTTCAAAAGCAGTCTGGGTGTGTGTGTGTGTGTCTGTGTGTGTGTGGTTATATTTAAATCTGTGTTGGAACTCAAATAGCTTTTGTCTCCTTCTTAATCATGGTGATATCGTTTGTTTATATGGAAAGAAACTCAGGTTCGTTGGTTGGTTGGTTGATCTCATCCTTTGAAGTTGGGAGCAGTCACTTCCAGAAGCCAACGTCATGGCAAATCAGATGCTGAGAATTTGTAACATAGGTCATCAGTCCAGACTCTGCTTGAACCATCTTTAAACTAGGAAAAGGCAAGAAACACCTTGAAAGCATTTGTGTCAGATAATAAAAAGGCTGCCTTTAGTGAGTCACCAGTAATGGCACGGCTGTTAAGGGAATTCCCTTTTCCTTGCAGAGAACATAAAACCCTACACCTGTTATGAAATCCGTGTGTATGCACTCTCAGAGGATCAAGGAGGATGCAGCTCCATCCTGGGTAACTCTAAGCACAAAGGTGAGTCTTGGAACCTTTTGCCAAATTTTGCTTTAATGATTTGGATTTGGAGGGTGACAGAAGCCTCCTGTGCCCTACTTTACAGCACCACTGAGTGGTCCCCATATTAATGCCATCACAGAGGAAAAGGGGAGCATTTTAATTTCATGGAACAGCATTCCAGTCCAGGAGCAAATGGGCTGCCTCCTCCATTACAGGATATACTGGAAGGAACGGGACTCCAACTCCCAGCCTCAGCTCTGTGGTATGTGTGAGAACCAAATGCAGTGAGTAGGGCCTTCTTGTTTGGATTTCAGTAAAACACAAGGAGGTGTGCGTGCCTATCTATACACGTGCTAGCGCAATGCCTGGCACATAGTAAGTAATCCATAAATACTTGTAAAGTTAACTGAATGAATAATTAGAAAAGACATCTAAACACACAAACAGAAAGTTATTGAATATGCGTTATGTGCCAAGCAAATTGCTAAGGATAGAGAAATGAAGTAAATGGACTATTGACTTCTTTGTTTTTTTTGAGACAGTGCCTCACTCCGTTGCCCAGGCTGAGTGCAGTGGTGCAATCACAGCTCACTGCAGCCTTGACCTCCCTGGGCTCAAGCAATCCTTCTGCCTCAGCCTCCCAAGTAGTGGGAACTACAGGTACATGCCACCATGTCCAGCTAATTTTTAATTTTTTTTTGTAGAGACAGAGTCTCCCTGTGTTGTCCAGGCTGGTCTACCAACTCCTGGGCTCAAGTGATTTGCCTACCTCGGCCTCCCAAAGTGCTGGGATTACAGGTGTGGGCCACAGCGCCCTGCCAATCCTGTATAGGCTTTGAGGTTCACAAGAAATGTATTTGGAGAACTTTTAAATCCCAACATTTGCAATTACTATTATAGCATATTATTTTCTTCTTAAAATGGACAAAATATGATGCAGTTTAAGTAACACTTTATGGCCCAAAATTATTCTATAAGTATAAAACTAAAGCAATTAAAATAAACTCTAGCTAGAGTGTTGTCTCAAATGATGTCATGGATCACTCATTCAGGTACAGTTCCAAGTCACTTGCCACACTTGATGTTCCAATCTTTGATTTATTCAGAGGTTTTGTTTTTCTTGACTTGACCTTCTCTTTATTTTGTAAGAAGCTAGCTTTCAGGAATATTTATCATAAAGAAGGAACATTTGTATTTCTTTATGAGAGTTAGTAGGTCCAAGAAGAATGCAACAAAGCCACCCTGAGATGCAGCTGCCAGAGAGCTGCCTGCAGAAGTGATTTTCACCTGGGAAGCTTGAGGAGTTGTTCTTCTCTCTTGACTTTAAGAGGTCCACAGTGTGACTTTAAAAGCTGGTTAATTTTTATTATATAAATAATACTAAAACATAAAAATAACTCAGAAAGACATAAAAAGAAAATTCATCTTCCCTTCACACTTAGGCTGTTAACAGTCCCTTGTGTATTCCTCCAGAAAAAAACAATTGATGCATATACAAGAAAATAGTTGAGATCTTTTTCAATATTCTGATCTACACCTTGCTTTTACCTCTCAAAAATACATGCTAGAGACCCTTCTACATCCGTCTATGTGAACTTACGTCATGCTTTTTTATCAGCTCTGCAGTGTGCCATCATAAGGGCTTACGGTCATTTGTTGAATGAATCCACCATTGATAAACAGAACATATCACTGATCAGAATTTCTTCCCCCTGGACTTGTCCCAGAGTAAGTCCGTTCTGAAATTCACCCCAAGAGGTAAGGAATCAATTGATCTCTTCTGGAGGCATCTGGAATTCCTCATGTGAAATCTGCCCCCCAAATAAATTTCATTTTGGCAGAGTTTAAACTGAGATACCCATTTGCAACCACAAAGATCAACATAGTCTGTTGATTCTTTTATTATTATTATTATTTTTGATACAGAGTCTTGCTCTGTTGCCTAGGCTAGAGTGCAATGGCATGATCTCAGCTCACTGCAACCTCTACCTCCCAGGTTCAAGTGATTCTCCTGCCTCAGCCTCCTAAGTAGCTGGGATTACAGATATGCACCACCATGCCCTGCTAATTTTTGTATTTTTAGTAGAGGAGGGGTTTCACCATGTTGGCCAGGCTGGTCTTGAACGCCTAACCTCTGGTGATCCACCTGCCTTGGCCTCCCACAGTGCTGAGATTACAGGCATAAGTCACCGAGCCCAACTTCTTTTTTTTTTTTTTTAAACAGTAAGCCATCTACTTTAATAGTAAAAGTCTCTTGAGTCTGTTAATTCTTAACACTGCTCTTGTGGATGTTGAAGAAAATGCCTTCCTTATTTTGTCATAAATCTGATGACTCTAAAGCCTGCATAAGGGTATTTAAAAATAAGCTAAAAGGGGAGGGAGAGTGCAGATTCACAGTCCTATTTTATACTAGTTTAGGTTAAATTTCCATTTAATTCAGTATCTGTTGATGGATAAGACCTATTCCCTATCTTCAACAAGCTCACAGTCTATAAGGGAGATAGAAAAGTACACAGAAGAAGGCTGGGCATGGTGGCTCACGCCTGTAATCACAGCACTTTGGGAGGCCCAGGTGGGCAGATCGTTTGAGCCCAATAGGTCAAGACCAGCCTGGGCAACAGGGTGAAACCCCGTCTCTACCAAAATTACAAAAAATTAGCCAGGCATGATGGTGTGCACCTGCAGTCCCAGCTACTCGGGAGGCTGAGGTGTAAGGATCACTGAGCCCAAGTGGCAGAGGTTGCAGTAAGCTGAAATCGCATCACTGCATTCCAGCCTGGGCGACAGAGCTGGACTCTGTCTCAAAGAGTGAAAAAAAATAAAGGAAAAGTACACAAAAGGGATATAACTGTCATAATCAAGGACTGACAACTACCTATTGCATTTGGCAACCAGAAATCATTGGTGAATTCACAAGGGCACTTTCTAGAGAGTGGTAGGAGGTAGTAGGTTAAGGAGGAGGGAGAAGGGAGAAAGGCTTCACCCTTTCTCCTAAGAGGGAGAAAGGCAAAGCAGAAAGGTGTTCTTCTTTGATGGCCCCATCTTACTGGTGTTTCAGCACCATTGACCAGGCAGCAGTATTAATGGCACATGTGGAGCACAGTAAGGGCAAAAAATGAAGGACCTGCCTTGGCAGAGGAGGTAAGGTATAGAGCCGGGGGGTGGGGGAGGCCCGGGTATCTGGATTGTAGTGAGTTATATGGGTGGCTCTGTGCACAGCCACTTCTTTGGAAGCTTGTCCATATTGCCATGTGCACCAGTAGAGCCATGGCCAGCACATTTTTCTACTGGAGAACACATTGTACTTTGCTACTACCTAGTAGTCTTTGCCAACGGTCTCTAAGCATCTTAAGGGAAGAAGCCATGGCAATTTGCTCAGCATTATCTCCTCATGCCTAGAATATAGCCAGACACATGGTAGGTGCTTCATAAAAATAAACAGCTGAATACCACTCTACCCTTTGTTAAATCCAATGTAGATCGTTAGACAAAAACTTGTTTCCAGTAGCAGTGCAGCTGTTTTGTCTAGTACCACTTGAACTTCCTATCTACAGCCTTTCCAATGACTGGCAACTATCACATCTTCCTACACTGGTGCCTTTATCATTGAACCACCCTGAGTGTAAGTTTTCAGACCGCCAAGGATTGAATGGCCTCTTTTATCTCTGCCAGAGATCACAGCCCAGAGGGAGCAGGACCAGTATTTCCTGCTTGACATCTTAACTTCTTTCTCCTATTATACAACTCAGCCTATTTTGCCAACCAAACTGCTGACACCGTCATCCTCCTCACTGCCTCTTCCCATGGAGCTTCTATTTTTGTTCTTCTAATATGTGTGCATATGTGTGTGTGTGTGTGTGGATAAACTTTATTGGCCCAGCAACCCATACAAATCCCTTCCCTTCTGTTCCAGTGTCTCATTTCACTCCCAGAGTTAAGGATGCCCTCACACAGTTGGACAGTTGATTCCCTGGCGCTTGCTGATGTTTTGCTACAGCAGGAGGAACAGAAGGTCTCTCTAAAATTAATTTTTTAATCCCCTATTTCAGGACGAGAGAAAGGGCTTTTTGAGCTCATTCATATAGCTTAAGTTTATGCAAGCAATTTCACCAGGCTAGAGGAGACTTGAGAATTTTCCACAAGGACTTTTCTCAACAGGATGTAAAATATACAAATTCTCTGATAGTCATGGTGAATAAATTATCTGCATGGGCTTCAACCCCTTTGGGTGGAGTAGAGGTAATATTATAGGACTTCATCTTGCTGATTACCCATAGTAAGCAGGGATGGGATAATGGAAGGGGTCTCTTTTCGCCATTAGATAGTGGACTTTTTGAGGCAGATTCTATGCTTTTGTATTGTCAGTGCCTTGTCCAGTGTAGGCACTCATATTTATGACTGTTGAAATAAATTCAGCATGCAAGACATCTCTGACTTGCCTTGGAGTTTGTGAGCCAGTATGTGTTGAGGTTGCAGTGAGCCGAGATTGTGCCATTGCACTCCAGCCTGGGTGACAGAGCGAGACTCCATCTTAAAAAAGAAAAAAAAAAAACTATTAAAATTTGTCTCAGTTTTTTTTTTTTTTTTTTTTTTAGCTGACACAGGCTACTTCTACCAAAGTGCTGGCCTTGACTCTGCCATCCTCCCCAGCTTTTGAAAAGTCACTCCAAAATCCACACCCAACAGGCCACTGGAGAAGATTGTCTGTTTACTAAAGGGTACCCACACTCATGTTTCTTAGATTAAAAAAACAACATCAGTGCTTATTTACTCGATGTGTTTACTCAAAACACAAAATCTTTCCTACAGAGAAAACTGCAGGGGTGTTGAGAACATAAGGCACTGGTAATCTAGGTTTACAGTTGCCAGATAAATCTAATCTAAGTATCGTTGCTCTAGTTTTTAATGATTTTATGTCATACTGAAGAAGATCCTCATATTATACCCTATAAGCTCAGGGCCCAGAGCCTACAAATGGAAAAGTGCAAAATCAAAGTTTAAAAGTGTTAAGTGAGGCCAGGTGCTGTGGCTCATGCCTGTAATTCCAGCACTTTGGGAGGCTGAGGTGGGCAGATCACGAGGTCAGGAGTTTGAGACCAGCCTGATCAGAATGGTGAAACCCCATCTCTACTAAAAATACAAAACTTAGCCAGGCATGGTGGCACATGCCTATAATCCCAGTTACTCAGGAGGCTGAGGCTGAAGAATTGCTTGAACCCAGGAGGTAGAGGTTGCAGTGAGCCATGATGTGTCACTGTACTCTAACCTGGGTGACAGAGCAAGACTCTGTTTCAAAAAAAAAAAAATGTTAAGTGAATGTCTGTTTCATTAATTGTTAAACTTATATAGGCCAGGTGTGGGGGCTCACGCCTGTAATCCCAGCACTTTGGGAGGCTGAGGTGGGCAGATCACTTGAGGCCAGGATTTTAAGATCAGCCTGGCCAACATGGTGAAACCCCATCTCTACTAAAAATACAAAAATTAGCCAGGCATGGTGGCACACACCTGTAGTCCCAATTACTCGGGAGGCTGAGGCAGGAGAATTGCTTGAACCTAGGAAGCAGAGGTTACAGTGAGCCGAGATCATGCCACTGCACTCTAGCCTGGGCGACAGAGCAAGACTCCATCTCAAAAAAATACAAAATACAAAATTTCATAACTGGCCGGATGCAGGGGCTCACACTTGTAATCCAGCATTTTGGGAGACTGAGGCAGGCAGATTACTTGAGGCCAGGAGTTTGAGACCAGCCAGGCCAACATGGTGAAACCCCATCACTACTAAAAATACAAAAATTAGCTGGATATGGTGGCACACACTTGTTGTCCCAGCTACTTGGGAAGCTGAGGCAGGAGAATTGCTTGAACCCAGGAGTCGGAGGTTGCAGTGAGCTGAAATCGCGTCACTGCTCTCCAGCCTGGCAACAGAGAGTGACCCTGTCTCCAAAAAAAAAAAAAAAAAGATTCCACAGCCTTGAAAACAATTTGTACATTTAACATTTCACCTCCAGAACTCCCAAATAAGCCTGATAAATACTAGAAATATTATCATCATTGGAAATAAAGGGAGTTAACTATAGCTAAATATTTTCAAAAGCAAAACAACAAAAATTTATTCAAAAGATTTTACCACAAAACACAAAAAAGATAAAAGAAAATTAGAAAATAAAGTAAAAATAAAAGATTTTACTACAAAAAAAATAATTTGTTTGATATGCTGTGGAGTGAGATATCCATAAATGACAATGTCTAGGGCCTATTAAGGTATTAAGTACTGAGGGATTTGGACTATTTTAAAATAGCAAAATGCTTTTTCCTTCCAAATTAAATGAAGCATTAAAGAGTAAAAATGAGTAGAAGCCTACATTAAAAGCCATATCCTTTAATACGTGCCTTTCTTCATCTTTATCTTCCTTTCAGAAATTCCCTATAGAGTCTCCCAAAATTCACATCCAATAAACAGCCTGCAGCCCCGAGTGACATATGTCCTGTGGATGACAGCTTTGACAGCTGCTGGCGAAAGTTCCCAAGGAAATGAGAGGGAATTTTGTCTGCAAGGTGAGAGGCAATGTTAAGGATAATGAGTCCACCCTGGATTCTTGCACAGGCATGCACTTCTATTACATTTGGTATAGAGATAACCAGATTTTCTTTAATTCACTAATAACTTTCTTGCTGTCACTTTACACTTGCTGTTTCTCCTAAATAGAATGCTTTATCACTCTACTATCTTCTTGGAGACAGTGTCTACTCACGTTTCAAAATTCATCAGAAATGCTTCCTCCTTCAGGAAGCCTTCCCAAATGCTCCTTACATAATGCACTTACATTTAATTCCTACTCAAAACTCTGAATCCAGTAGGCAAGGACTGATACCTGTTTACCTCTGTCTTCAAGGCCTAGCATGGTGCCCAGCACACAGGACTTGCTTACTAAGTATCTGTTCCATGAATGATGAGAATTACATCAACAATAATAATAGCAGCTACTGCATATACAACAGTCATTCTGTTAAGCACTTTGCATACTACATTAATTTGCTAGGGCTGCTGCGATGAATCACCACAAACTGGGTGGCCTAATCAACAGAAATCTATTGTCTCACAGTTCTAGAGTCTAGAAGTCCAAGATCAAGGTGTCAGCAGGGTTGGTTCCTTCGGAGGGCTATGAGAGAGAATCTATTCCAGGCCTCTCTCCTCTTTTCCAGTAATTTGCAGGCAGTCATTAATATTACTTGGCTTGTAGGTCTCTGCTTTCATCTGGCATTCTCCATGTGTCCAAATTGTCTCCTTCTTATAAGGACACCAGTCATATTGGATTAGGGGCCCACTCTACTCCAGTATGACCTCATCTTAACTAATCATGTATACAATGATCCTAATTTCAAATGAGGTCACATTGTCAGGCTGGGGGTTTAGGACTTCAACATATAAATTTGAGGATCACACAGTTCAACCTATAACACATACTTTTGCTAATATTCCCTTACCAAAATTACATGGTTATACCTACTTCATCCTACCAGACACTCAATATGAAATGAATTTTTAAAAATGAAGGATTATCATGCCTTTTTTAAAGTGAGGGGACTAAGGTACAAAAAGATTACCCAAGGTCATGGAAGTGGTCAGTGGCAGAACTACAAATCAATCTCAGATTTGAGTTGCTTAAATTAAGTTAAATTTGAGTCTGATGAGTAAGTGACCCAGCTAGCATGGGCTTCCCTCCACCAGCTAAGTTACACTGTTCTCTCTAGCAATGCTCATTTGCATCTGCTCTAAGCATCTTGCTTTGTGACGTGAAGCATCAAGTTGATCATTCAAGAGACTTTCTTGTTCTATGCCAGGTAACTCTCCACTGGGAAATTGACAAGACTTCTTCTCATATCCTGAGCACTCCCATGAAAGTTAACTTGCAGCCAGGCACGGTGACTCGTGCCTGTAATCCCAGCACTTTGGGAGGCCGAGGTGGGCGGATCACGAGGTCAGGAGATCCAGACCATCCTGGCTAACACAGTGAAACCCCATCTCTACAAAAAAAAATACAAAAAAATTAGCCGGGCGTGGTGGCAGGTGCCTGTAGTCCCAGCTACTTGGGAGGCAAGAGAATGGCATGAACCCGGGAGGCGGAGCTTGCAGTGAACTGAGATGGCACCACTGCACTCCAGCTTGGGTGACAGAGTGAGACTATGTCTCAAAAAAAAAAAAGGACAAAAGAAAGTTAACTTGCTTGGTTAATGTAGATTAAGGACTCAGACAAAAATTAGCTGGGAGTGGTGGTGCACTCCTGTAATCCCAGCTATTCGGGAGGCTGAGGCAAGAGAATCACTTGAACCCAGGAGGCAGAGGTTGCAGGGAGCTGAGATTGCACCACTGCACTCCAGCCTGGGTGACAGAGCAAGACTGTCTCAAAAATAAAATAAAATAATAAAAAAAAGGACTCAGCATCTTGCTACTGGTTTTACTCCAAACTTGCTCCATCTGCCCAGAAAGGAAAGCAGATGCTGAAGAAACATGAGATTTGACCAAGTGTCGTGGCTCCCCCTAGCACTTTGGGAGGCCAAGGTGCGAGGATTGATTGAACACAGGAGTTCCACACCAGCCTGGGCAACATAACAAGACCCATCTCAATTAAAAAAGAAAGGAAGGCCAGATCCTCCTGATTGTATGGGGTAGAAAAAAGGCTGCCTCCATTAACTTCCCTATTCAGCCCTGTTGACACTTCTCATGGGCCCTAACAGGTCTCTGGCCTCTAGCTCCTCCTGTTCACTCTCCCTCCCAGCCTGTTTTTCATTCAATCAGAAGAGGAGTCTTTCTGCAAGACTCCAGATGCTGGCATTACTTCTCTTCTTGTAACTCATCAGTGGTTCCCCAAGGGCCCCTTCCAGCTAGAACTCAAACTCCATACTTGCCAGGTTCACATGGTCCTGTTTACCCATCTAGTTTGATCCTTTGCCACACACTTCAGCATTCATTATGGAGCAAGACCAGACTTCCTGTAGTCGCCTGAAAGTACTGGCTGTTCCCTCCTTCCATGACTTTGCACAGTTTTATTTTTTTGTTTTTTTTTTCTGGTCTGGTCTTCCTTTGTTAGCTTATCCATTTAGCTGACTCCTATTCATCCTCCAACTCTACATTTTTTATTTTTTTGAGACAGTGTCTCACTCTATTGTCCAGGTTGGAGTATAGTGGCATGATCATAGCTCACTGCAGCCTCGAAATCCTGGGCTCAAGTGATTCTCATGCCTCAGCCTCACAAGTAGTTGAGACTGTGGGCTTCTGCCACCATGCCCAGCTAATCAACTCTAAACTTTTGACATTGTGCCTTTTGCAAAACCTTCCTCTGCTACTTGTGAACCAGTTTTCCATGTTGTTCTCTGCTATACCTCTCTGGACATTGCATACACGCCTGCTTTCATACATATCCCATGTGAATTAGTCCATTCTCACACTGCTATAAGGACATACCTGAGACTGGATAATTTATAGAGAAAAGCAGTTTAATTCACAGTTCCACAGGGCTGGGGAAGCCTCAGGAAACTTATAATCATGCCAGAAGGGAAAGCAAACACGTCCTTCTTCACAAGGTGCCAGGAGAGAGAATAATGAGAGCCAAGTGGGGGAAAGCCCCTTAGAAAACTGTCAGATTCTTGTGAGAACTCACTCACTATCACGAGAACAGCATGGAGATAACTGCCCCCATGATTGAATTACCTCCCAGAAAGTCCCTCCCACCACACGTGGGGATCATGGGAACTACAGTTCAAGATAAGATTTGGGTGGGGACACAGCCAAACCATATCATTCCACCCCTGACCCTATCCAAATCTCATTTCCTCACATTTCAAAACACAATCACGCCTTTCCAACAGTCCCCTGAAGTCTTAGGTCATTCCAGTAATAGTCCAAAAGTCCAAGTCCAAAGTCTCATCTGAGACAAAGCAAGTCTCTTCCACCTATGAGCCTATAAAATAAAAAACAAGCTAGTTACTTCCTAGCTATAAAGGGGGTACAGGCATTGGGAAAATACACCCCTTCCAAATGGGAGAAATTGGCCAAAACAAAGGGGCTACAGGGCCCCATGCAAGTCCAAAAGCCAATAGGGCAATCATTAAATCTTAAAGCTCCAAAATGATCTCCTGCCCAGACCCACTTATGCCTAGTGTTCCATTATTGGAACACTAAGCATGTGGGAGTTATTTATATCCTACTGCTCAAGGTCATCACCAAGGTCAGATTTTTCACTCATGTAATAATTCAAAAAATGGCAATTTCAGGCATAAATAGGTTAACCCCATGTCTCACATCAGGTTATGCTGATGTAAGAGGTGGGCTCCCACAGCCTTGGGCAGCTCTGCCGCTATGGCTTTGCAGAGTACAGCCCCCTTCCAACTGCCTTCATGGCTGGCATTGAGTGTCTGCAGCTTTTCCAGGTGTATGGTGCAAGCTGTCAGTGGATCTACCATTCTAGGGTCTGGAGGACAGTGGCCCTCTTTTCACAGCTCCACTAGGCAGTGCCCAGTGGGGACTCTGTGTAGGGGCTTGCACCTCACATTTCTCTTCCACAATGCCGTAGCAGAAGTTCTCCATGAGGGCTCTGCCCCTGCAGCAAACTTCTGCCTGGGCATCCAGGCACTTCCATACATCCTGTGAAATCTAGGCAAAGTTCTCCAAACCTGAATTCTTTACCTCCACAAACCCACAGGCCCAACATCATATGGAAGCTGCCAAGACCTGGGGCTTGCACCCTATGAAGCAACAGCCTGAGCTGTATGTTGACCCCTTTTAGCCACAGCTGGAGTGGCTGGGATGCAGAGCACCAAGTCCCAAGGCTGCACACAGAAGTGGGGGCCCTGGACCCAGCCCTGAAAACCATTTTTCCCTCCTAGGCCTCCAGGCCTGTGATGGGAGGGGCTGTCATGAAGGTTCCTAACATGCTCGGAAGACATTTTCCTCATTGTCTTGGTAATTAACATTTGGCTCCTCATTACCTATGGAAATTTCTGCTGCCAGCTTGACTTTCTCCTCAGAAAATAGGGTTTTCTTTTCTATTGCATCATCAGGCTGCAAATTTTTCAAACTTTTATGTTCTGCTTCCTCTTGAATGTTTTGCTGCTTAGAAATTTCTTCTGCCAGATATCCTAGATCATCTCTCTCAAGTTCAAAGTTCCAAAGATCTCTGGGGCAGGTACAAAATGCCACCAGTCTGTTTGCATAGCAAGAATAGCATTTACTCCAGTTCCCAACAAGTTCCTCATCTCCATCTGCGACCACCTCAGCCTCAATTTCATTGTTCATATCACTATGAGCATTTTGGTCAAAGCCATTCAACAAGTCTCTAGGAAGTTCCAAACTTTCCCACATCTTCCTATCTTCTGAGCCCTCCAAGTCTCTAGGAAATTCCAAACTTTCCCACGTTTTCCTGTCTTCTTTGGAGCCCTCCAAACTGTTCCAACCTCTGCCTTCATTCATTTCCAAAGCTGCTTCCACATCCTCAGGTATCTTTACAGCAGTGCCCCACTCTCTATGGTACCAATTTACTTACTATATTAGTCTGTTCTCATGCTGCTATAAGGACATACCTGAGACTGGGTAATTTATAAAGGAAAGAGGTTTAATTGACTCATAATTCAGCATGACTAGGGAGGCCTCAGGAAACTTACATCATGGTTGAAGGGAAAGCAAACACATCCTTCTTCATAAGGCAGCGGGAGAGAGAAGAATGAGAGCAAAGCAGGGGTAAAGCCCCTTATGAAACCATCAGATTCTTGCAAGAACTCCCTCATAGCATGAGAACAGTAGCACAGGGTAACTGCCCCCATGATTCAATTACCTCCCAGTGGGTCCCTCCCACCACATGTGGGGATGATGGGAATTACAATTCAAGATGAGATTTGGGTGGGCACACAGCCAAACCATATCACCATGGCATCATGGCTTATTGTTTACATGTTCACACATCTGTATCCTATACTATATTCATGACTTCTTTAGACAGCAGAGCCATGTCCTATTTATCTTTGTATCCCAGCACCTAACAAAGCCTGTTACATGGTTACTACTCAGCAAGTGCTGGATAAATTAATGGACAATTCCAATAAGTAGTAAAATGCCGTAGTTCTTTTCATAGGAAGGAATAGGCACAATTTCAAATATTTCAAAAATTTCACAATCACCCTAGCTAGATAAAGGCTTATGCCATACTTTGCTAAAATTAATAGCTACTGTTTCTTGAGGACCTCCTATATTCAGACACACTGCCATGTGCTTTAAATATACCATCTCTGATCTTCATAACAACCAGCAAGGTACATGTCACCATTCACATTTTATAGATCAAGAAACTGAAGTCCAGGCCGGGCATGGTGGCTCGCGCCTGTAATCCCAGCACTTTGGGAGGCTGAGGTGGGCAGATCATGAGGTCAGGAGTTCAAGACCAGCCTGGCCAATATGGTGAAACCCCGTCTCTACTAAAAATACAAAAATTATCCAGGGGTGGTGGCATGCGCCTGTAGTTCTGGCTACTTGGGAGGCTGAGACAGGAGAATCACTTGAACCCGGGAGGTAGAGGTTGCAGTGAGCCAAGATTGCACCATTGCACTCCAGCGTGGGAGACACAGTGAGACTCCATCTCAAAAAAAAAAAAAAGAAACTGAAGTCCACAGATTACACATCTGCTAGCAGCATAGCCAGGACTAAGACAGGGCTCCCAATTCACAACTGTGCTTTGCATTCCATGCCTCCTTTCTTTCTGCCCCTGTGAGTGGGAGGCGCCCTGTAGGGCCAGAGCTCCTCTTAGAACCATAGAATTGGTCCCCTTAGGGTCCCATTTCCCACACTGCGTAGACAAAAATGAATTTACCTTGTTCCTGAGCACAGCTGTCCAGGAGCTGTGGGTAAGGCCCAGAGGGCTCATATACCAATCAAGATTTTGAAATGTTCATTGACGATAACTCACTCACTCAGTCACAGGATTTCCTAACTTTTCAGGAAAAGCCAATTGGATGGCGTTTGTGGCACCAAGCATTTGTATTGCTATCATCATGGTGGGCATTTTCTCAACGCATTACTTCCAGCAAAAGTGAGTTGGTTACACCTACCAATTGGGTAAATGAGGCTTTTAAAAAAATGATAATAGCTGTTGCTACCATGGGTCAGGGAAATGGACACTCTCACACATTCCTAGTGAGAGACTAAACTTATTTCACCACTTTGGGTGACAGTATGTGTCAAATCCTTAAAAATATACCTTTTGATTTAATAATCTCTAACTGGAAATGTATCTCATATATATGTATGTATATACTTTTTTTTTTTCAAAAAAAATTTTTTGAGACAGAGTTTCACTCTTGTCACCCAGGCTGAAGTCCTGTGGTGTGATTTCGGCTCACTGCAACCTCCGCCTCCCAGGTTCAAGCAATTGTCCTGCCTCAGCCTCCCGAGTAGCTGGGATTACAGGTACCCACTACCACACCCAGCTAATTTTTGTATTTTTTATTAGAGACAGGGTTTCATCATGTTGGCCAGGCTGTTCCCGAACTCCTGACCTCAAGTGATCCACCTGCCTCAGCCTCCCAAAGTACTGGGATTACAGGCATGAGCCACTGTGCCAAGCCTATTCTATTATAGATGTCTGCAGATATTCACTGAAATAATTTTCAGAAAAGAAAAATATTTGAGACAACCTAAATGCCCAATGATAAGGGATTGGTTAACTAAATCCTGATATATCTTGTACTATAACATATTATGTACCCATGAAAGATGATGTAGAAATTAAATGGTATGGCAGGCCAGGCGCAGTGGCTCACGCCTGTAATCCCGGCACTTTGGGAGGCCAAGGCAGGTGGATCACAAGGTCAGGAGATCGAGACCATCCTGGCCAACACGGTGAAACCCCGGCTCTACTAAAAATACAAAAATTAGCTGGGTGTGGTGGCACGTGCCTGTAGTCCCAGCTGAGACTCGGGAGGCTAAGGCAGGAGAATCACTTGAACCTGGGAAGCAGAGATTGCAGTGAACCGAGATCACGCCACTGCACTCCACCCTGGCAACAGAGCAAGACTGTCTCTAAAAAAAAAAGAAATTAAATGGTATGAACAATATTTACCATGTTCCACTTAAAAGGCAGCCTGCCAAACAATATGTACTTTCATTTCTTAAAAATAGTGCATACACACAGATGCAAATGTAAGATATATCAGTTAGCATTAAATTTGGTTTTATATATAACATAAAAGTCAAAATAACATGACTGAGGCTGGGTGCAGTGGCTCATGCCTGTAATCTCAGCACTTCAAGAGGCTGAGGCGGTCAGACCACCTCAGGTCAGGAGTTCGAGACCAGTCTGGACAACATGGTGAAACTCTCTCTACTGAAAATAAAAAAATTAGCCAGCTCTGGTGGTGCACAACTGTAGTCCCTGGTATTCAGGAGGCTGAGGCATGAGAATCGCTTGAACCTGGGAGGCAGAGGTGGTAGTAAGTTAAGATTGTGCCACTGCACTCCAGCCTAAAACAGCAATAACAACAACCAAAAAAAAAACAAAACAAAACAAAAAACACTGTGGTCTTTCCTTTGAGGTAGAGCTGCAAGAAAAGAAAACAAAACTATGGTCCGTTAGCCGAGTGCATTGTCGTCCTAATAAGCCTGGGTCCTCTTCCTAAGAAGGAGGGGAAAATGAATATTGGGTGGCAATTACTCTCTGCCTCAAGGATATAAACCACAATATTTTTGCTTTGTTTTGTTTTCAGACAGAGTCTTGCTCTGTCGCCCAGGCTGGAGTGCAGTGGTATGATCTTGGCTCACTGCAGCCTCTGCTTCCTGGGTTCAAGAGATTCTCCTGCCTCAGCCTCCCGAGTAGCTGGGACTACAGGTGCCCACCACCATGCCCAGCTAATTTTTGTATTTTTGGTAGAGACAGGGTTTCGCCATGTTGGCCAGGCTGGTCTCAAACTCCTGAACTTGTGATCCACCCACCTCAGCCTCCCAAAGTTCTGGGATTACAGGTGTGAG
Source organism: Colobus angolensis palliatus (assembly GCF_000951035.1). Classification (NCBI taxonomy): domain Eukaryota; kingdom Metazoa; phylum Chordata; class Mammalia; order Primates; family Cercopithecidae; genus Colobus; species Colobus angolensis. The sequence goes on from NW_012114688.1 coordinate 1,904,897, forward strand.
CCACTGTGCCCAGCCTAAACCACAATATTAATGGTGTTTATATCTGGGGATAAAATTGTAGGTGATTTTAGTTTTTCTTGTTTAACTATATTTTCTAGAATTTCCTTAGTAAACATGTATTATTTTTCAAAGAAAATATTTTTAATGAGTTGGTTTTTCAATACAAAGTTTTCTTCAAATGCTGTGTAAAGTTAGAGAAAAGGTCAAAATAAAACTAACTCAAAGTAATTCTACCAGCCATTGAACTTGTCTAACAGGCTGTACATTTATTGAAGATCTAATGTGTGATAGATACTTCAAAGCAAAGCTCTCTTTGGGTAGACTTTGAAAAAGTTTAATTCAAAAGGAGTCAACTAGGATCACATGCATCCTCTTCATCGAAATTGTGAAGATCAGTTACAGTGCAGGCTAAACTGCCTTAAAAAAAAAAAAAAAAGGACCCAAAGTACAGTGGCTTAAATAATACTTTATTTATCTTCCATATAATGGCCCTGAGGTAAGGTATCCAGATTGGTGGGCAGCTGTGCTCCATAGTTATTTGGGGACACAGTTTTCTTCCATCTTTTTGGCATACCATCCCTTGGGCATTGTCCTCATTTGCATGATCTCTATGAGATCACAGACATTTCTGCTCATATTTCTCTGGAGAAAACCTAGTCACATGGCCACATCTCTTACTTCAAAAGGTTAGACAAATTGTAAAGCATACTTAAAAAAAAAAAAATCAAAGTTTATCAAAGTCAAGTCTTTAAAAATGTTTCATATTGTTCATGAACTTAAAAAAAAAGTAAGTCACATACATTTATAAGAAATTTTTTAGGATTTTTCCTTCTACATCATAAAAGATCTATATTTCCTCTTATTGCCAAATACAATCACTGTTAATAGATATTTCAGATATTTCCCTATAATACTTTTTTCTTGGCATTTTTAACATGGTTATGTTCAAGCTATTTATACCATTTTGAATCCTGTCTTTTTTCCAACTGTTTGCATAATTTACCTGTCATTACAAACTCTTTGTAAATATTGTAGTTAGCTAAATAGTGAGGGTAGAGAACATGTCATCTTCAATGCTCGGCAGGTAGCACTGTGCTGGTCACATATTAGGGGTTCAATGAATATTTGTTGAATGAATGCATAGGTGGATAGTGAAAGATTGCTAAATATTAGGTTGATCAAAGGTTCCATGGTTTATTTAGCAAACCCCAAGCGACTGTGTTGTAATTTCACAGAAAACTACTGTAGCCTTGGACGATAAATCATCTTTGTCTTTCAGTGTTTATATTTTATTTGCATACAAAAGCAGCCCTTACACTGAAGTTACTGCACTGAGAACCTGTGCTTCCATGCCACTGTGTGCACACCTAAGAAAATGTCACTGTTTTCTTTATCTATAGGTTATTTGTTCTCCTAGTGGCCCTCAGACCTCAGTGGTGTAGCAGAGAAATTCCGGATCCAGCAAATAGCACTTGCGCTAAGAAATATCCCATTGCAGAGGTAAGGTATAATTCCTCTGTGGTCAGTCAGTGGGGTTCTAGTGATCACCACATCTAAGTTTTCCATTGTAGTGATGAAGAAGCCTGGGTGCTGAGATCCTATGGTTGAGCTTAAGTTATTCATGCTAAGCTACCACTGAGTCATCACTCTCATTTTTCTTCCTGAACTTAAGATAAATCATGCACAGGAATCTTCTGAAGTTTATGATCATAAGACTAAAACCCCCTAGCTTTTTATTCCTCAGTATGCCTCACATTCCCCTTCTCACCAAACTGCTCTCCAGTTCTCACCTAACTTATTTCAAAAGAAGAAAGCTTTTTTTTTTTTTTTGGCCATTTGTTCAGTACTAGCCTGAGCATTGAGTCATCCAAAATTCAAGAGAATTGAAGATTTTGATTTTTCCTGTCTAAGCATAGAAAAGATAAATAGAACCTATACTATTTTGGTTTGGGTAAGAAGCCAGTACATCATTCCATTGTGCAAAGAAAAGGTTTTAAAGAAGAGGTTGATCAGCTGGCAGATGAGAGAGGGGAGAGTAAAGGGAGTGAAGGGAACTGCTACAGCCTAGGAAAAGAGGTGAGAAAGCTCACAGTGGGCAAGATGGGCCATCCCTGGTGGAGGGTCTGGAAGTTGAAAGCATCTGAATATGAAGACTACATTTAAGGGGAGAAATAGGAGAGAGAAGTGGCAAGCCAATATTCCTCCCATCGCCTGGGGCTTTGACAGCTCCAGGCTTCCTTTCCAAGACTTTACAACACTTCTCGGGCAAGATGCTTCTCTCCAACTACTGAGTATGTTCTGTCATCCACACCCTTCCTCAGGCCAGAAGCCAGTGGTCCATAGTCCCAGCCTCCACTCAAAAAAAAAAAAAGAGTGGATCCCAGCCACAGCTTCCTCAGGAATTTAAGTCACTACAGTTTAGTGCCTTTGAAATCAAGCCCGGAGGCCACCCCTGCCTCTGCCACTTACTATGTGTGTGACTCTTGGCAACTTGCCCAGCTATCTGAGCCCAAGTTTCAGTCTCCATAAAACAATATCATTCTTACTTACCACCATGAGGATTAAATAAGATGCCATGTAAAGCACATGGGTCACATAAGACAAAGATCATTCACTTTCTTCCCAAGAAGACCCATAATTTAAGTCTCTTCTGAGGGATTTCATCCCTATTAAGTTACAACAGCAAAAATAGTGATAGTAACAGCAGTTTGTGTGTGTGTATATACACAAACTGCTGTTTTATATATATACACAAACTGCTGTTATCACTATTTTATATATATAATGTACAGGTTATATATTTATATATTTTATATATTCT